>NC_139555.1:73926739-74178648 GCF_965112155.1 Podarcis liolepis
CAGTCAATGACTTCTGCAGCCTCAGCACAGGAAGCTGCCTTATAATTAATCAGCCCATTTCATCCATTTACCTCAGTACCGCCCATACTGCCTGGTAGTGGCTATCCAGGGTCTCAGACTGGGACATTCCCAACCCTATCTGAAGATGCCATGGATTGAGTCTGGGGCCTTCCCCATACACAGATGCTCTACCACTGAGCTATGGCCTCAGGCCCCTTTGTTCAAACTGGGTTGCAGTTGTATCTAGCTAGGCTCCAGGCCTGCCACTAATGTGGTTACACCTAGATGAATGGCTACCAAGGCTGTGTGAACTAAGATCTGCAGGAAGGACTCGTGTTTTGAAGTAGAATAGCAATAATTAATTGAGCTTCTGTTCTGCTCATATTCATTTTCAAAGTTCCATCGACAATCCAGACTAGATGAGATTTTCTTCAGACATTTTAGTCTTGTTGAATGCCAGCATGAATAGTTAGAGAAAATGGATTTTTTTTCTAGAAATAAGACACCCAGCTAGCATCTCTTGGCATGAAAATGCACTGAAGGTCACGTCACCTTGGCAGATTATATTCTTGGCCAATATAGCTGTTGCTGATCCTTGAGATTTGGATATCGCCCCATAAGAGATACTTATTTCACACTGATGGTATTCCACATATGGCTCCACTCCACATTCCATTTACTTTGATGTGTTTTCGTGCCACAAAATTTCAGTAGCGAGGAACCCAACTTGACTGACATGCCAGAGCAGAGCACTCTCCTTCCTTTGAGGTGCAGTCAATCCCAGTGCTTTAGATCCTAGCTATAGATGGAAGTTGCTGACTGTGTGGGAATCAGACTCCCGGACTTGCCAGCCCCCTGCCAGCAAATCCTCTGCCTAATAGGATAAAGTTTGTTTTTTGACAGCCATCACAGCCTTCAGCCAGTCAGGGTGCCATGTGACGATTAGAGTCCACCTCCCTACTTCTTACTGCTGGCTCCATCTGTCTGCTCTCCATCTGTGGAAAATGAGCACAAAGGAACCAGACCAGGTGGCTCTGGAATAGCCGTGCGGCTGACTTTAACCTGTCTCCCATCTGTTCACCTTGGCCATTAGTATGATAATCCTCTGGGCATTTAAAGGAATCCATTTGTGCTGTTACTCCAGGGGCTGGCAAGCATTTTCTCTTAAGCTGTAGAAAGCTAGAGCATCTAATTCCATCTCATGTGGATAATGGGAAGAGACAGTGCACTAATGATACAGGAAAGGTGGCAAGCAAAGGGACCATAGCTCAGTGGTAGAGCACATGTTGTGTGTTGGCCAGCCAGAACGGACCGTGTGAGTCTAGATTGATAATGGCTTCCTGTGTGTTCTGCACCAGTTCTGCTAGTAAGGCATTCCAGCACCTCCCATGATTTGCCTAGCTATATTTCCTATGAATCTCTTCTTCCTATACATTGCTAATTATGCCTGTGCATGGGCATGCCTAGCTAGGCCGATTAGTATGTCTATCATTTCAAAACCCTATTACCCAAGGCTACACATAATTTTGAAGACTGCTAAGGTTGGATAATAATAATAATAATTTATTATTTGTACCCCGCCCATCTGGCTGGGTTTCCCCAGCCACTCTGGGCGGCTTCCATAGAAACCAAGAATACACTAAAATATCACAGATTAAAAACTTCCCTGAACTTCCCTGGAGGACCCAAGACCAATATTGTTTATGCTATAGCCATGCATCATGAAATCTGAGTAAGTGCACATTTACTAAAACTAGAAATCTTTCAACAGCCCTAAAGGAAATTTTAAAAAACATTATTAGTTCAGATTTTGTCTTTTCCTTACAACTAGATTCATCATAACTTGACCTTGACACAACTCCCAAGACAGTGCTATTTTCCAGTGTTAGGTTCAAAACCCAGGTTTTGTGTTCTAAATGGCAGATTGAGCTTTCTGGATTATAATCACAATGTGCTCCCCATGTCTATAAGCCAACATGAAGACTAGTTCAACTAATAGCAAACATTCTTCCCAACATTCCCACATTCTCCAAAAACCTAATCCAAACTACAGTGTCAAATGTAATTGTGGAGATAGGATGATTCACAAATGTGTGGTTGAGCTATATTAAAAAAGAATGCATCGACAAAATAAGCAGATGTATAAATCAATGTTTTAATTGATTAAAAAAATTAGTTTCGACAAAATGTATCATTCAGCAGAAACTCACCGGAAAACCAGGTAGAGCCTGCACAGCTGATTTAATTCATTTTCTTTATCCAACTTTTATTATTGGAAGTCTGCACTCTTTGCTAACTTGGCAGTCCCTTTGATTCCAAGCAAGATAAAATTGTTCAGATATAGAGTAGCAGTGGTGAGTGATGCTTCCTCCCCCAGAGCACCCCAACTCTTCCAAGGTGCATAGCAGAGATGAGGAACATGTGGCTCTTCAGAGGTAGTTGGACTCCAACTTCCATCACCCCCTGCAAGCATGGCAAGTAGAGAAGGATGATGGGAGTTGTAGTCCCAACATAAGGAGAGCCACAAGTTCCCCAACAATAGTGTTCAGTGCCATTGCCATTGCATTTCTTCCTTCTACTATTGCAACCTTAGATAAACAATACTCTGACATATCCCATATGTTAAACTTCTAAGAAGACTCCCAGAACCATATAGTAATTCAATCACCAATGAGAGTGATAACCGTAGAGCACAAGGATGTTTCAAAATAGGTAGCCACATGTTCTTGCTGGGCTCAGGCAGAAGAGGTGATAGTATTTAACATATGCACATTGTTGATGAGCTGCAGTCCTATGCAGATTTCCCTGGGGGTAACTTAATGGGACTTCTGAGCAGACATGGGTACCAGATTGCACTGTTAGAAAGTGGAAGCCCTGGAGATGCTAAAGGTTTTGTCATACAAAATGATCCTCCCTAAAATCACTGAGTCAGCCTTAGCCCTGCCCTCTAATAATTGCTCACCACAAAGCAGCTGGCTGCCACCATGGCACGTCAAGAATACATAGCCTTGCCAACCCAAAGCAGGATGCAACAGATTCTGACAAAGAGACGGTGTGTACACCACAGCAGTGACATAGCAAAAGGTTCTGAAATAAAGACAGATTTTCCCTTGGCAAAGATGTCAAGGACAAAGATAGCTAAAAGTTCCACAGAGCAAGGCAGGCAGTCTCTAAAAAGACTGTTTGGTTGGGGAAACGTACATTGCCCCACCTTCATGACATCTGTTTCAGCTAACTCAGCATGCTGGCTTGTTGCCTTTTGTGTTCATTTAACTAAAATGAGGGGGAAATTTCACAATCATGGGTGAGTGATGAGGAAGAGGTGGATTTCACGCCAGATCGTGAAATGGCAAACTCACACTGAGGTGCCAATGTGCCTGTGTAACAGATCCATATTTATATATTAGGGTGACCCAATGAATCCCATGGCCAAGGGACAAATGGGGGGGATGTCACTCTGGATATGCAATTAATGGAACGCGATTCTATGATTCTATTAAGCAATGAGCATGTTTTGGATGCAGCATGATCCATCTGCTAAGTATTTTAGTTCTATAATTATTGTGTAGTCCCCAAAGGACTTGGCTCCTGTTCGATTGCCGACTGAATTGCAGAAAGAGAACCCAGTACCTAGGAAGCAAACACCAGACATTTGTGGAAGCCACTGATCATTGTGGGTGGGTTGGGAGCAGGCCAGGCCAGTTTGCTCTTCACTCTATGCTCTTCAGGAAGTCTAGAAGCCCATGGTGCCACTCATCTGGCTTGTCAAGGTAACAGGCATGGCCTGCCCCTTTCATCAGCATCACCTTGTGATTAGGTAAGTTCTTCAGGTTGTTCAGGCTCACTTCCCCCAGCTGGGCATCCTGGTCCCCATATACGATGAGCACTGGTGTCTAAGTATGGAAGAAGAGAAGTCAAGTGTGGTCAAGTCAACAAACAAGGAACTTCCCCCTTCTTGGGTGCTTTCAACAAATATCTCAAGTGAAACACAGGTTTGGGGTTGGAAATAACTCTATGCACATATAAACTGTATTGTGCACAAGCTCAGGAACTCTGCAAATGCAGTCCTCAATCGTACCCATGTAGTCACTTTTGCGCATGTGTTGGTGGCAGAGCTCACCACCCCAGTCCTCTCCCCCCCCACCCTGCTCCACTTAGATGTCCAATTTACCTATACTAAATGTGCAAATGTGCACATTGTGTCTGCGTGCTTCACTGCAATTGCCTTGATCTGTGCCAAACAAAAAGTTCAGGAAGCTAATATGTGCTTGCTGTCTCTTTGATCTCTGTGTTATTCAGTGTTTAAACCTTTATTAATGGTATTACTGCCAGTAGAATTATCCTTTCCTGGTTGCAGTACCTTCTCCTAGCAAGGAAAACAAACCTCTCCCACATTTTAAATAGCTCAGAATATCTGCGGTAGAGATGTTCAGGATTCACAGAAGTACAGAGAATTCCCACTGCTGTCAAAGCTATTGTCTTACAGGGTTACCAGGGCTAAAAAAAGGTCACATTTGCAAGGGGAGATTTTGCATTTGCCAGCCACATTTGCCTGGGCAAAGGCACACCCCAGAGATTAATAGGAGGAGGAGCTTAAAATATTAAAAAGTGAGGTATTTGGATAACAGTCAGATTAAGTGCTCTGCATTTGCAAGAGACATTACAAAGCTACACTTAGAGGTTAAGGAACGCTCAGAGATTTGCAGCAGTTACAATCTAATCCCTCTTGCTTCTAATGATGCATTTTCTCTTCTGAGTGTAGAAGCAGACTTACTTTCCTTGCTCATGTAAAAGATCACACTTACTCCATCAACCCACTAATGGGGAGAAGGCTATCAAAGCAGTTCTTTTTCTCATAATGGTGAAATGATCCCTGCATCACACTATCCTTGGAGCAGTTCTTATGAGATGATAGGCAGTCATTGCAGAAAGAAAAAAAGCGAACAAGCTTCCCTGTTTGTGTTTGTAGGCCTGATTATAGGCCTGCTTTGCATCTCTGAAAGCAGTTTTGTGCCTGAGAATGAAGCAGTAGGCACTGCCCTCTAGTGATTAGCTCAGGAACCCTTTCCCTGTTGTATGCAATTGCTGATACAGACGTACCTTGGAAGCTGAACGGAATCCGCTCCAGAAGTCCATTCGACTTTCAAAATGTTCGACTTCCAAGGCGCAGCTTCTGATTAGCTGTAGGAAGCTCCTGCAGCCAATCAGAAGCCACAGAAGCCGCATCAGATGTTCGGCTTCCATAAGAACATTTGAAAACCAGAACAATCACTTCCGGTTTTCGATCGTTTGGGATCCAAAACGTTCAGCAACTAAGCTGTTCAAATTCCAAAGTACGACTGTACTGCTGTTCTCTGTATTCCCCTCAATTATTTTTCAATGCCTTTTAATTCCCAGGGCTGGTGTCAGAAGTCTGCACTGCAAGGTACTGGCTGAGGCCCATACCCCTGCATTTGCCCTCTCCAGGAGTATCAGCAGTGGCAAGACTAAAGAAGAGGAGCTGCAGTGTGGTGTAGTGGTTAAGAGGGGTGGTCTCATAATCTGGTGAACCGGGTTCGCTTCCCCGCTCCTCCACATGCAGCTGCTGGGTGACCTTGGGCCAGTCACACTTCTCTGAAGTCTCTCAGCCCCACTCACCTCACAGAGTGTTTGTTGTGGGGGAGGAAGGGAAAGGAGATGGTTAGCCACTTTGAGACTCCGTAGGGTAGTGATAAGGTGGGATATCAAACCCAAACTCCTCTTCTTCTGGTCAGCAGTGCCAACTGGGCATGGATAGAGAGGGCTCTGAATAAGCAGTAGTGACAGTAGCCAGGAGATGGGCCCACCCAGGTAATTTTGGCCTCGGCGCGCACCCCCCCAACATCTGCACCTGACACTGTTAAGTGTCATTGGCTGAAACAAGACCTGCCCCAGTTTTAACCTCAGAATCCCCTCCCCTCTCCATGCCTAGCCGCCAGGCGGACATACTTTGACACCGGCATATTGTGTGGCTGAGAACTTCTCTGTGCAGATGGGTGCCACCGGGATATAGGCTTTAAGCATCTCACTGTGCTGGAAGAGGAACGGAAGCGAATACATCCCGCTGAGAGACGGGCTGATCACCACCGCCTGGTCTAGCTTCAGGGCCTCGAAGACAGACTTCAAGAAATTGGCTGGTGCTGGCTCTCCGACAGGAGCTGGGGCAGTAGCCTCTTTGGAACGACCTAATCCTGGACCGCAAGAAACAAGACACTGCACGTCACACATGTTCTGTGGGAAGCATGAATACTGAATAAATTGGGTGGAGGAATGAGTAGAGGGTGGCATTTCAGTGCTAACAAAGCAATGTGGATGTTGGGGGGGAGGGACACACCCTTGCATGCACAAGCAGCACCAATCCAGCAATGAACATGTGCCTGGAAGCTCCCATTACAGTGGTACCTCGGGTTATGTACTGAATTCATTCCGGAGGTCCGTTCTTAACCTGAAACTGTTCTTAACCTGAAGCACCACTTTAGCTAATGGGGCCTCCCGCTGCCGCCGCACTGCCGGAGCACAATTTCTGTTCTCATCCTGAAGCAAAGTTCTTAACCCGAGGTACTATTTCTGAGTTAGCGGAGTCTGTAACCTGAAGTGTATGTAACCTGAAGTGTATGTAACCCGAGGTACCACTGTATGCTCTGTTTCACATTAGGCTTGGAATTACACCAGCTTACAAACTGTGATTTGAGGGGGACTGCCAAACCAGGGTCTCAAAGCATGCTCTGGGGCTGGTTTTGAAACCACAATTGTAACTAACTGTGATTTGCTACTGCGGCCATTTATTTATTTTTCATCAATAGTGTGCATGGTGCTTTATAGAGTCCAAGAGGTCAGGTGTCTGACCCAAAGAGCTTTCAAATTAAAATCTGAAATTGGGGAAACAGAGGGAGAGAAAGCAGAGGGTGAACAGGGAAGCCAACAGCTGTTTGTTTCAGTTATACGTGTTTAGGCTTAGCCACAGGCTCAGTTATAGTGGGGCATGGGAATTAGGACGGGGATGGGGTTGCTGGACTTTGGAGGTAAATACATGCTCATCCTGGATCCAGCTGTTATGTCTGAGTTCAGGCAACGTTGATAAATCACAGTTATGGCCATTGCTGAGACTTCAGAGGACTGAAGAGGATGCTGCTGCAGTATGGAGATGAAGCTCACCATTGAAAAACAAAAGCAGGTGAGCAGCCCTAAACCTTGGTTTGCCTGTTATACCCAACTAAGCCCAAGCATAGTTTAGGATATTTATCTTTGGTTATGACATCCACGGCTTGGCAAGATAACTGAACTGAGCCAAATGTGTATGATCAGAACCCAAAGGCACAGACACCTGCATGACAATTTTTGCACATGTTCTTCCATACATGAGTGAGACTTACCACATTGTTAAAAAGCAAAACAAGAACGAGGGCCTGGATGTCAGCATCAGTTTTTTGACCTTGAGGAAGGGCCAGGTTCTTACATTTCAAATTATAACTGCACTGGAGTCGCCCACAGGTGTGGAAGTGATTCCCTTCACCTGTCGAGATCCAGACATACCTGGCAGGTCAACAGCCACAGCGCGGTATCCGGCTTCTCCCAACTTAGACAGAGTCTGCAGGTTTAGCCACGTCTCTGATGAGAAACGGATGCCATGAAGCAGCAAGACAGAGAACCGGGGGCTCTGCTGAGCAGGCTGGACCTGCCGGTAGAATAGCGTTTGCCCGCCCACTGTGATGGTGCTCTCGGTCAGTTGCGTGGTGGTAGCAGCCATCACTGCCGAAGAGGGTATTCTGGGAAGCCTGAAAATGAGAGCACCAAATAAAAAGAAGAAAATGGAACAAATAAATCATGGGGTTTTTTATGAGGGAGATGACACTACTTTATTTTCTGACTGACAAAGCTGGCACAAAATGGTGTGTGCACAAGTGCTAACATTTAAAGTGTTTAAAGCCCTAAATGACTCAGGCCACAAATATCTGAAAGGCTGCCTCCTCCTTTGCAAGTCCCTCGGGTGCTAAAATCGGTGGAGGGAGCCCTCTTGGTTGTTCCACTGCCCATAAAAGCTCAGGGTGGCGGCAGCCAAGGAGAGGGCATTCTTTGTGGTGGCCCCTAAGTTGTAGAAGTCCCTCTCACAGAGGTGAATCTTGCATCTTCATTATACAGCTTTAGGTGAATGCTTATCTTGGCTTTTGACACCTGAAGCAAAGGATCGTTCATTAGTATTGTAGGAACTGCAGGAGGAAATGCTGGCGGGGCTTTGCCTCCTCTCGCTGCTAAGCCTTTTCTGGTTAAAAACCACATTCTTGATGCTTCTTTCCTCAAACTGGCCACAGGTTTGCAATTGGGGGGCAATAAAAATGTTGAGCCACATGTGCAGATAGGTGACAGCTGTATGTGTACTGTGACACCATTGAAAAGCATTGTGTGTAGATGGAGTGGAAGAACCTTCAGATCTGTGATGGCCCAATTCACATGTGCAAATTGTCATCTGAGTTTGCATTGACCTGAGCAAGGTTTGCAGAAGCCTGCTCACAAGACCTCATTTGTACAGTTCTTCTCCCTTCAAATCTGGGCCTATTCTAGTGTGCTCTGCAATCCAGTAAATAATCTCCTAGCTCAAGATCTGACAGTTGTGTGAATTCAGAGGAATGCCAACAGCGCCCTTTTATGAGCCAGTGCTGCCATTTCATCTCCTTACAAACTCAGAAAGCAAACAATGCTCTCACCACCTCACCTAGTCCAGCCCACTTCCTCTGGGGGTTCAAGGTATCCTGAGCAAAAGGGGGTAGAAAGGTGGTGTGTGTGTGTGTATGGATATAATCAAGCACACAGGAATAATATTAGAGAAATCAAGTGGTGTGCATCGTGCTATCCTGTTTGAACCACCAGCACTTATCTTACTGCAGTGCAAATACTGCGAGAACTGGGGTGTAATCTGCTGTCATATATAATTGTAAAATAATGCAAGAGGCCGGGACACCAAAGTGATTTGAGGCACTGGCAGGACTAAACTATGCAGCCCATTTTCTCCATCAGTATTTATCCAGGGGACATTTTAAAGAGTGAGAAAGAGCACAAACACCTTTGAGTATCTGTAGATCATGTTCCTCACCTGGGATTAGGGAAGTGGGCGTAGCTTCCAAGCAGCCTTAGTTTCACACACTGATTTTAGCGTTTTGTCCAGATGTTATTTCCTGCCAACCTAGCAGTTCAAAAGCACCTCAAAGTGCAAGTAGATAAATAGGTACCGCTACGGCGGGAAGGTAAACGGCGTTTCGGTGCGCTGCTCTGGTTTGCCAGAAGAGGCTTAGTCATGCTGGCCGCATGTTCCGGAAGCTGTATGCTGGCTCCCTCAGCCAATAAAGCGAGATGAGTGCCGCAACCCCAGAGTAGTCTGCGACTGGACCTAATGGTCAGGGGTCCCTTTACCTTTACCAGATGTTATTAACTCATGTGTGATTATTTACACAAAGGGCATTCACATGGTACATTCAGAGAGTGTACACTCCCATCGCCCACAAAGATAGTTGAGCTGTATAACTCAAGAAGTGCACACTTGGTTCCACAAAGGGGTAACTTTTGAACAAGTCTATAGGGTGGGGGAGAATTTAAGCGGCCAGGATTCATTTTATGCAACCACATTCTATATGACTTGCAAGCCGCTTGGGAACCCAGCAAGAAGCAAGGTGCTCTGCTCCTTAAACTCTCCCTGCCTGGGTCTTTCCTGCACCTTCTTATGAGTGCATGGCGGGGCGGGGAGAGACAACTTCTGAACTTTGTCCCGTTTCCTGGCAGCTGCAGTGGAATGGCCAAGTTACCAGCTCAAAACGGAGGAACAGCTCTTTGAGACGGCGAGGGGACAGGCAGGCAGAAAAGCGAACCCACCACCTTACCCTCAAGTTGCTCCCTTTCCGAAACAAAGACACTGGAAGCTTCAGGAATGCGCCACTGTCCGTCGTGTCCGATCGCCGAAAGAGTTGATGCTCCGCTCGACTTCCGGATCCAAAGGTACCGTCGGAAACCCGACGAAAGAGAGCAACGGGGGCGGAGGCTGGAGGGGAGGGACAAAATGTGGAAATGTACAGCATTTCTAAGCAAAGGTTCGCGCGAACACTAGCGACACCTAATGGACATCAGCGAACTCATCTTGACAAGTAATGGCACAACAAGCGATCTTAGACGAGCAGCCTAAACACCGGGAGGTACGCAACACCTGGGCGTCCATGCGCACGTAGGCTGCACTGCACAGATCCAATTTTGTCCCTCTCGCGCACTTTCGTCCACATATGCGCGCTTTCCGCTTAAATTTGTCTCAGTGTTTCCCACCCACTTTTGTCGGCCGTGCTTGCTGGGTTATATTGGCCGTGTGTGATGTCCTCTTCTCGCAGTTAGTACAGTACTGGATACCTGAGGGCCATTAAGGGCATGCATGCAGGTGTTTTCCTGCACGGGGAGACTTCTTCTTCCTTATACTTTATCTGGAACAGTGCAACAACAAAATCCCACCAAAGCCAACATTTCAAGCATACTCCAAGTAGGCAAAACGGCCAATTAAAAAAAAGAAATAAATAAAAGTGCAAGAGTAGTTCCAAAATTTAAAACAAATGCATGTGTAGCTCATGCACGGCCACTACATAGAGAGTGAGTGAGCCATTGCCAGTGCAAGGAACAGCCAAGCAGGCGCAGGCGCTGAGATCTTACCTTTTTCTTCCTTTCTCCTTTTACCTGCAAGGGCTGTTGTTTTTGCTTGCAATGCAGCTATTTTGAACAAACGCTGTTCTACATGAGACAGTTGTTGCTGCTGTTTTTAAAATACTGGGAGTGTGCCTTTGGCAGCAACCTGTAGAAGTAGGTGCACTGCATCTTTTTCCTTGGGCTGGTGGAAACAAGATGGCTAGGCTGCGTTCAGGACTGAGGAGACAAGAAGATAATTTGAAGTACTTTGGGATTTGTTTTTAAAAAGCACAAGCCCAGACAAACTTGTTGGTTTAAAACATGACTGTGCAGGGAGTATATGCCAGTGGTGGAAAAAGCTGACCCTGAGTGGTGCCAGAGACAAATGCTCTGGATTACCTAACCCATAATAAAGACATCCATTCATTTTTACAGCCCTTTCCGGTTGTTCTGTAACTACCTAAGGGAGGGGGAACACTCTAATTAAAAAGCCAGGTACAATAAAAGGGAAATTAACAGGGAGGAAGAAACTCTCATGGGAAGTGTAAGTTCAGGAAGTGTAAATTGCCACATAAAATGAAGTCGCCCACCTGTGGTTTGAAACAATTAAAGATTTGAAGTGCTAAACTGAAATCAATCCCCCCTCCTTTTTTTTTTTTTTTTTGAAAAAAACAATCAACAGGTACAATATGTTGTGGAGGTGAGGGGGGGGTGATTAACAAAATCAACCCTCCTGGCAAACTGGGAATATCCCCTCATTCACCCAAGTTTAGGATATTCCACCATTCTTCAGCAGAGTTTCTTTTTCTATGATAAAAATGAGCGGCTCACATAAATCTAAACTAAGTTTTAATAATAAAGAAAACTAACAAAATAACATGATGAGAGAAACTTCTACCATTCAATTTAGGCCCCTGTGTTTTTCTTACACAATATGCTTCAGCATCATTTCCAAGCTTTTCTCTGAAACCACAGAGACTAGGAACTTGGTTGTTCTCACATGGGTTTCCAATTCAAACCAGTTTGTATTGTATAATAATATCACACACCGTGCATGTATGCATGTGATTTGCTGCAAAAGGGTTGAAATGTGAGAAATACAATACTGTGAGAAAACAATACACTTTTTCATGTGAGTGTAATTTGTAACTGGATCCATGGAAAGCTTGGCAGATTTTGGAACACACATCAGAATGTTTGAAAGGGAAGGCAGAAATGGTGGCTCTGCAATATTTAAGTTGAAATACGGGAACAGCATGGGCAGAGGAAGGACTGAAAAGGTTGGTGGCTTGTCTAGTATCTTCTGCTTGTAAATTAGAATGCTATTGTATCATACGTATGAGTGAATTCATGAAAAATTACCATACACATCATACATCACTGTTGGTGAACGTTTACATAATTATAGAGTTCTGTAAAACTGCATTCAACATGCTACATGAACTTTAAATGCTAAAGGTTTTCTCATTATGCTTCTATCTCCTCAAAGTGATAGAAGTATTATATAATTGAGATTTTTCTCCCTTTCTAGTTTGTTTTTCCCCCTGGCAAGTTTTTTTGTACCTTTCACAGCTAGACCACAGGTGGAAATTCAACAAATGCACACCTGCACTGCTTCTGTTGTCAATGAACCTGGCATTCCAATCACAAATTGGAGTCTGATAGTCACTGCAAAGGAAGAGAATCATTCCAGTGAAGGAGAAATGTATTTTTGTGCTTTGATTGAATGAGTCGTGTACACTTTTAATGCCTATTAATGTGTTCATTCATGTATTGTATAAGAAAAGCTGGTTTGTTTGTTTGTTTGTTTGTTTGTTTGTTTTTGATAACCAAGCCAGGGGATTAGACTTCAGAGATAGCATTGTAAGTTTGGGAGGGATTAGAAAGGAGAGAGTCTAAATGAGTGCAAATGTTTCTTATTTTCAGCAGGCCATGTTGTGAAACACATCCTTTATTAGCGAAACTACAGGTAGATGACTTGAGACCAGAGTGAGGGTTTGGAGATGATTCATCCCTATTGACACCCACCCCTTGCCAGGGAGACCAGGCAACCTGACTGTGGATGGAGAACCACAGACTGCAGTTTGAGTAAACCGAAAAGAGACATCCAGAATTGAGCTTTGGGGTTTGCACACCAACAGCATTTGGGAGGGAGGGTCTGGTTCTCTTTCTCCTTCCTGAGATAGGATCTGGAAGCAGCAAATCTTAGAGTAGGTTTTCTTAATGGCTAGATAATGTATGATGTTTGGGGGGTGGGTGGGAGCAGATTAGTTTACACAAAGGCTAAAGAGCATTGTATATTTAAAGCATATTAGTAAAGGTAAAGGGACCCCTGACGATTAGGTCCAGTCGTGACCGACTCTGGGGTTGCGGCGCTCATCTCGCTTTATTGGCAGAGTACAACTTCCGGGTCATGTGACCAGCATGACTAAGCCGCTTCTGGCGAACCAGAGCAGCGCACGGAAACGCAGTTTACCTTCCCGCCGGAGCGGTACCTATTTATCTACTTGCACTTTGACATGCTTTCAAACTGCTAGGTTGGCATATTACTTCCCACCAAAGAATCCTGGGAACATTTAAGATTATACAACCTTCTAAAATCAGTGTATAATCTTACCCTATAATTATACAATAACAATTTAACAATTCATGGGCAAGTGATTTTGAGTGCTCCAGTGTCTTCTTTCTGGGTGACTTAAGCTGTTTTTTCTTGACGTCCCATTGCAAGTTAACAGAGCTTGCACACCATTTTCCAGAAACTGGAGCATCTTATAATTCCAGGGTTCTTAAATGCTGAACTTTGGAGCACACAGAACTGCCCCTCCTTAGTGTTCTTCCTGCACACCTTCTTCAGAATGTCCTTAGGAGCCAATCCTCAGTGGCCAATTCACCTCCTTTCACTCTGATGAGCGTCTCAATTGCTAAAAAGCACCCCTTTCTTGCTCATTGGGTGGCTTGCTGATGCTGGATGCAGGCACCCTGCTGCAGAAATAATAGCAGATCTTGAACCCCACCATCACAACTGGACTTCAGGTTGTAAGTCGCTTTTACTTTTTGCAAAAAGTACTAAAGAATAAGTGCAATTAATAATAAGTCACATTTGACAGTGTCATTGCACCCAAGGCAGATTTGGGCTGGGGGGGGGGCACTCACTTGGAGTTTTGGATGCATGAGTTGGCACAGCCCAAAGCTACTGTGGGGTACACACGTACACACACACAGAGTTCCTAATTTGCCATCGCAATCTGCGATCATCGTGTATTCATGAGCAGCCATGCATATGAATATGCATAAGGCAAGCAGGGGATCTCCCGCCCTCCGCAGCTGACCAGGCCCCGACCACGCCTTCTGCGTCGCTCCTGCCCAAGACGCCGCGTAGTCCCTCCTCCGGCCGCTAGGTGTAGCCTTCCGCCTGGAGGAGAAGGGCAAGGCACGCAGGCCGACGGCTTCTTCTTCTGCTAGGCCCCGTGGAAGCGGGGCGGGGAGGCTTCGCCGTGGCGCCATTCGCTCCGAGCCAGCCGGGTCGAAGTGTGTCCGCAGGGGGCGGGGGAGGAGGCAGGACGCAGCTGCCGCCGAGGCTGCTAAGTGAAGGTACCGTCACGGGCCGGCCGGGCTGTCCTCTGGGCGGGGGAGCAAAGTGCTTGCCGGGCTCGCTCGCTGGCTGCCTGCAAAGCTCGTGGCTGGCAGAGGAGAAGCCGCCGCCGCCGTCGCGCGCAGGGACTGGAGATGCGCGCGCTCCCTGTAGGGGTTGGGGAGCTCGGACGTGGGGGAGACCAGCCGGCCAGACCCGCCAGGAGGGGGTGGGGGAGAGAGATGTGGGGGTCAGAGTTGGCTAAGAGACTCTCCCGCCTCCTCTCTGCAAGGTTTTGCATCGAAGGAGGCGAGAAGCCTAGCTTGGTTGTTGCTAAGCGCCGCGCAAACCCTTCTTTGTTTACTTCAGGAATTTTTATTCCTTTTCGTTTTAACTCTGCAGCGGCTTCACCTTAAACGGCAAAAAGCACACTCCTCCATGGCAAAGAACGCCCTCCCTTCTTTCCCAATTCTGCTATACTGTATTTAGTTTATTGGGATTTTGACCAGGCCCCCAAGACCATTGAAAATGTATACCTATTTGTTATCATTGAGGGAGTTTTCCAAAAGAGGGATGGAGCAGGTGACATTTTGGGGCTCCCTGGTTTTGCTTCCTTCTTCCTTTTTAAATCTATGAGCACCTGTGGCTGCAACTACATGGGAGACTAGTTTGCTGAGTAGAACATCTGGGGGTTCTGGGATGTGGATGTTGGCATGCATATAATAATACAATTGCCATAACAACTGACAACTCAGTTTTGCATCTGTGTTCAGCAAGTGTCTAGTTAGGGTTTCCTCATCGGAGGTGCCTGCTTTATGCTCCTTTTTGTGTCACTGAAGGAATTGGAGGAGGGGAAAAAGGGAAGGTGTGTGTGCAAGTGGGAGGTTAAAAAAAAAGGCTTGTAAACAAGGGTGTGTCTTGCTATACTTAACCAGGCAGGAGCAGTGGGAAGCTGTGTGCTTGTCCCGGCAGGAATGGTCTCTGCTTCTTCTTGAGGTTGTTAATGTTTCCTCTTTGCTGAGGTGAATGGCTGGGGCTCAGAGGCACCCAAGAGATAGTAGCGCTATGCTCCTGAAAGACGGTGGAAGAATCCGTCGGGTGCACCTCTCTTCGTCCGTGGCAAATTCGATACAAGAGCTGTTGGAGCAGATAATATCTGAGCGGGATGCTTTAGGTCAAGCCCTGGCTTCTCTCTCAGCTGGACTGGCCAGACTGGAGAAACACCTGGAAGAGACGGACCGTCGGGTAGAAGCTCTGGAAACAAAGGTGGTGTCCACGCAAAGCTGTGTTGTCAAACACTCCACTCTGATGAGGGAACTGGCGGTAGGGCGCCTGGTGGCCGACCGCAGGCTGGAGAGCCTAGAGAACAGAGTGCGAGCTCGGAACTTAAGGGTCACTGGTGTCCCAGCAGCTGTTGGAGATGTCAACCTCATTCCGTACCTAGAAAATCTGATGCCAGCTGCCTTGGATTTAAATGGGAAAGAGGTTCCCATCTGCATTGAAAGTGCATACCGTCTCCCAGCAAAGCATGCCTGCGAGGGTAGTGGCAGTACAGTGCTAATAACTCTCTCAGATGTACGCCATCGGGAGAGGATACTGAACGCACCGTGGGCTTCCCAGACAACAAAGTTCAACGGACACAAGGTATCCTTCTTTCCTGACCTCAGCCCTGCCACGTACGCCAGGCGGAAGCATTTCGTTGCACTCAAGCAACAGTTCCTGAAGGCAGGAGCTCGGGCTTACGTCTTGAGCCCTGCAAAGTTAAAGGTGGTGCACCAGGGGAAAACCTACATCTTCAAGGACAGCAAATCTGCAGCCCAGCTGCTGGATAAAATCCAACAAGGTAGCTGGTGAAAGGTTATGGTGAATAAGGATAAGTCTTGAAGGATAAATTGAAATCTGAGCCAGGAAGCTATGGCCCTTCTTTCTTACAATTTTGAATTTCTCACTAGTGTGCAGCTTTGTTTTGACTATCTCTGTCCCTTCTTTATTTTGAGTAAAAAGTAGTTAGTAACTGATACAAAGGAATGAAAACTAGCTAAGATTTACCATCACCGCAAGCCTTGTGAGGTATGCAATATCTTGGGAGAGCTTCTGTGAAAGTTGTTTATTCCTGTGAAGGAAGGTTGCAGCATTTGGGACTCTTCAGTTTAGAGAAAAGGCAAGTAAGAGGTGGCTTTATAGAAGTATGCATAGCATGGAAAAAACGGCTAGAGAAAAGTTTTCCTCCCTTTCTCATAACACTAGAACTTGCGGAGATCCAGTGAAGCTGGATGTTGAAAGATTCAGGACAGATTAAAAAAAGCACTTCTTCATGCAGTTCATAGTTAAATTATAGAAGTGGTGATGGGTACCAACTTGGATGGCTTTGAAAGAGGATTAGACAAATTCATGGAGAAGTCTAGCAGTGGCTACTTTCTATGGTGACTGTGCTGTGTCTCCACAGTTTGAGGCCGTACTGTTTCTGAATACCAGTTGCTGAAAATCAGCAGCACGTTTTGAAACATCTTCGGAATCTGGGGTCCCTTCCCTCTTTTGCCTCCCTCTTATCAAGGTGTGTTCTGTCTCACAAAATGTTACTGCAATTTCCGTCATCCCTGACTGTTGGTCATTCTGGTTGGGGCTCATGGGAACAGGAATCCCCCCCCCCTTCCTGCCCACTGTTGAGTGAGCTGCACAGGACCTCTTGACCAGGGCTGGGGAACTGAGGGCCCACCAAATGTTAGATTCCTGCCCCTGTTTCATTGCCCATTGGTAATAGCATGTAATGATATGATTAAAATGCTGTTTTACCAGAGAATATTGATATGACGGTTCACTCACTGACAGCTGCAATATTAGCTGTAACTACTAAATAGAACAAATATCAGTCTGCCTTCCCTGGAGAAAAAGCTCCTAAGAGTGTAGGATATAGTTTATGGTTGAATTAGCTATTATCGTTAGAATCAAAGGAAAGGGAGATTTAAGAGGCAATGCATTTACTAAAAAAAAATGAGCCTTTTCAATGTCTACTGGAATGCTAAGAGTTTAGGATGATGTACAGCCTTAGGCACTATAAGGAGAAGCATAAGGATAACTTTGTTTCCTATGGGAACATGTTTCCTATGGGAATAACAGCCTAGTGATAAACAAGCCAACGAATGAGAGTCCGTTTAGAGATACTAGCTATTCCATTTGGCTGCGAAGTTTGTATTATTTGTTACATTAGGTATATAGCATTATGCTTGTTTAACATGTGTGTTGTGAGTTAGCAAAATAAATTTTTGAAAAAAACTGGGGGGATTTGGAAAAGGTATTGGGAAGAGGCAACAGAGGGACACCTAGCAGGCTCCCTCTGAACGGGTATGAGAAAGGTGGGTTGCAAATGGGGAGAGAGAAAAGAGGATAGAGTTGTCACCTTTTCACTAACAGGTCTCCTGTGCAATAATAACAGTGTGAGTCGCTGCTGAATTTCTGCATTCATTAGCATAGAAATCCAGTAAACTGGGGAGTGAAACGCATTTTTGAATTTTTGCCAGATGTGTGCTGATAAAAACACGATAGGCCAGCCTTCTAGACAGACCCTGACCACTGTGCTGGGGAAGAGGCATGGTGCAATATACATTCTTTTTATTAATGGCAGGTTGTCAGTGTCAGTTGCAGGTTTTGGAGAGCTCTCAGTCAAGTTATCATTAGTCCCCTGCCTCTTAGTACAGGCCCAACCTTCTCATTGTTTCAAGCTGCTGCTGTACTTCTTTTCATTGTTACTGTCTGCTCATCTGCCATGGTGTGAGCAAGCAGGCAGTTGTTTACTCCGCCCTCTGTAGGTGAGGAGCACAAGTGCAGAGCTCTTGGTTGGGGCCCATTAAAAGTGTGGCCCATGCCAGCCCACCTTTTTTCTTTGCCTGGTGTAAAATCAGAGGGGCAGCCCTTCTGAGTGCCAGGGCAAACAGTGAGGGAGTGCCATTGTGCTCATGCCCAGGTTGTGGGCTTACCAGTGGCATCTAGTTGGCACTGCAGCAAATGGGACCCAGCAGAGCTCTTCCTGGAGGATGTACTGAAAATGTGTAGAAGCAGGCTGAAGCATTAGTAGAACTTAATTGTTCTTAAGCTGCTTGGGCAATTGCAACTTTTGGGCTCAGCCTACCCAGCTCCAGCAGGTATTGTAAAGACTTGGAGAATATCACTGATGCAGGGACAAACTTGAAGTAGCTAATGTTGAGCAAGGTGGGGTATCTTGGGTTCTCTGAACCTCTCAGCAAAAGGACTAGGTTTCTGTGGTACAAAATCAGAAGAGGTTTTGGGGATATACGGTTCCCACACTGAACCCGGATCAAAGCACCACTACCCAGTGGGATCATTTTATTATTTATTTGGAGTATGCATGCTGTTACAGAGAAAGCCACATGCCCAAAGAGAGGCTACTCTGGACACAGCCTCCTTAATTTTTCCTGAGCCTTTCTCCATTGTAATCCTGCAATTTGAGTTGCTGTATAGCAGGGGTGTCAAACTCAAATTCATCGGGGGCCGCACCAGCAGTTTCGTCACCCTCAAAGGGCCGGTTGTATCTGTAGGACTATGTGTCCACTCTTTATTATCACTTTCCCATCCCTCCTGAAATTGCCTTCCCTCTGCATCAGCTCCGCCTCCGCCACTTCCACCGCCCCCCCCCCAAGGCCTGGTCGCTCTTCTTGCGCTTGTACTTGTCCTTGTACATCTTGTTGCGGTGTCTCTTGCACATCCAGGGCTTGCGCTGCTTGGCCACTTGCGTGGTGGTCTTGCTGCAGCCTTTGTAGGTGCAGCTCTTGCAGCCGCCGCCTCCTCCTCCTCCCCCAACTGGGCGCTGCCCTCCTCCTCCTCGTCCAGATCCTCCAGGCCTCCGCCGGGGCTGCCGGCACTGTCGCCTCCGCCTCCGTCGCCGTCCGCGACGCCCCCCGCCGCCGGGCCCAGAAGACCATGAGGCCTGAGGGCGCCTCCGAGGCCCCCCGCGATGGTGGCTGTGGCTGCCGCACCACCTGGGGCTGCAGCAAGGCGCCCACTGCCTCCCCGCCCCCGCCGCAGGGCTGCATCACCAGCAGCGTGAGCGGCTGCGGCGGGGAGGGGGAAGGCGACAATGAGGAGAAAGTGGCCGAGCTGCCGCTCGTGTTCCTGGAAGGCTCCGTCCCTCCGGCAGGCCTCGCAGCCAGGGCCTCCCGCAGGGCCCCTCGGCTGCCACAGCAACGGCAAACGGGCGCCATGTGCCAGGCACTGACAGGTTGCCGGCTATTACGCATGCGCGGGGAAGGAGGCGCACACGCGACCTCCGCCTCCTTTCCCCGGAAGCTCACTTAAGCGCGCAAGCGCAGAGGCAGCACCGGCGGGGCTTTCCCCCCAATCCTTCCCCGCCTGCGCATGCGCATTGCACGCTCGACGTCGCGCATGTTCAAAAAAGGCCGCTAGGGTAAGCGATCTCCTTTATGATATTGGAGTTAGCGGGAGGATTCGTCGCACGCATGCACCGTCGCGTTGGCAGCCTGTTCGATGGGCGGGTGGGAAGCGACTGGGCTTCTAATAGCGGGCTGGGGCTACACGGGCCACATAACGAGGTCTGGCGGGCCGGATTCGGCCCGCGGGCCTTGTGTTTGACACCCGTGCTGTATAGAGTTCATCTGTTTCCTTGCCCGTGTTCAAATTCTCTGATCCTAGTGGTTTCTCTTCCTTCTTTTCTGTCTCAAACTCTTTCAGAAAAGATGACTATGACTTTGATCCGCAACAGGCTGGGGCTGCTGGTCTTAGGAGTCCTTGTCACCTTCGTCCTCTACCTGTTGCTGCCGGCAATCCAGCATGAGAGATTCACATCCTCGGTAGACATCCCCAAGCCACGGGCTATGGAGGAAGAAATGAATAAGGGTCAAGGCACGGGCAACATCACCATCTTGACAGGGACAGTCCTGCAAAATCCCTCTGTTTTCTTTAGAGAAGCTGTACAGGTACAGAAAGATGGGCCACCCTTCACTGAAAGGTAAGCCGCCCCCCCCAAAACTCTGACTATAATGAGATAAAATGGCCCTTGTCACCTTAAATAATAAACAAGTTCCATGGCAGCCTGTCCATACTGACAGTTTGCAACTGCATCAGCTTAGGTTATGATTCCACTAGTGTGTCCTCATGCAATAATCAGACTACTAGAGACAAAACAAATTTTGACAAATTGTTCTTCCTTTGATCCAGCAGTGCATTCTGTGCCTCTGCAGATACGCAAGCACTTGTTGACTAAACCAAGATGGCTGTTATCCAATGCATCTTTGAATTAAAACTATCCTGGTAGCTGCACTTCTGCTGTTAAAAATGATCCTTCAGCACTTGGGAGAATAAATACATTTTGGATTTTCAGTTACTTTTCCACTCAGAGGTGCCAAAAGATGATCTTTTTGTTTCTTTCCAGCAAAGTGCAGAAATGTTCAACGTAGCAATAGCCTGCTGAGTCTTGCTGATGCTGAAGTTTTCCTCCTATGTTTGTTGTGCTAACCTATTGGACTTTTCAGGTGGTAGCTTTATTGTGCAAGTCCTAGTACGCTATTGCAGAAGATCCAAACACCTTTTTCCTCAGCTAGCACATTTGTTGTAAAGAATCTCATTTTCCCAGCTGTCAAGCACGATATTTCAGCACTAAAGAGATAGATAGATTCCACCCTTGTCAGACCCAAAGCAACTAGATAATTTTATGTAAAGCTGCCAGTTCCCAAAGTTTTGTAAACTATTACCTCAGATGAGGAAATTCTTTCTCTTTCCAATATTTCACTAACAAAATCCTTGCTGTTAGTCATATAATGTAATAATTTCTCACTTTCTTTGACATGAGTTCTTATTGGTGAGCGCTGGTGACATCAATGGTGACGATCTGCAATCCTCATTCCCAATACCCACACCTATAAAATATTTTACTTTCATTTTTCTGTGTTGGAGAACCTGAGTACTGTTTACTATGCCACTGTACCTTAAATATGTGTATATCCTTTGCTGCAGTCCTGTGTTACTGTGTGAACTCTCTTCCTCATTTACATTTAATTTTAGGCTGTGTGTAGCTCAGAAGTGCTGGAGTGCGTATATACCCTCCCTTTCAGAAAATCTGTACTGCTTTCCTACCCCCATCCAACCTATCATTACTTCTGTATTTGTTGTTTGTTTCTTCATTTGCAAATAGACTATACACTCTGTTTCCTTTCCCAGGTTGGCAGTGATCTTCCTGCATGGTCAGTCCTTCAATTCCAAAAATTGGGAAGAATTGGGGACACTAGCTTTACTTTCTGAGAATGGATATCGTGCAATAGCCATTGATTTGCCTGGTGAGAATAAGCTGCAGACTTACCCATGTTGGAGCTTTATGTGCTCTTGCAGTTCATCAGGGAGAAATAACATAAAAATGTGTGTATCTAACTTCATCACTGGCACTTTAGTTGACAGTGAGCAAAGGTGTAAGAAAAAGCACCACTTACTGTGTTCACTGAACTACTCCCACATAACTGGGGCAGGGGTAAAGGTTTGGCGTGTAAGGGTGTTAGGGGAGAGGTAGTACAGTGGTACCTCAGGTTACAAACGCTTCAGATTACAAACTCTGCTAACCTGGAAGTAGTACCTCGGGTTGCAAACTTTGCCCCAGGATGAGAACGGAAATTGCGCACCACCAACAGGAGGCCTCATTAGCAAAAGCACACCTCATGTTAAGAACGGTTTCGGGTTAAGAACGGACCTCCAGAATGAATTAAGTTCGTAACCCAAGGTACCACTGTACCTCATGGGGGGGACGTGTCATGCTTCTCCTGGGGTAGTTTGTCTATCATTGGTCCCCACTCCGTACTCAGCTCTCAACTGAGGCTCCTAGAAGCTGTCAGCATGCAACAGCAGCCACAGCCCAGGAGCAGCTTTGACTGGCCATCTAACCAGGTGAGGGTAGCTGATGGGTCTCAAACCCTCAGTGAGTTTGGGATTTTCCCTCCATACAAAGACAAGCTTTGGCGAATTGATATAGTGGCTCCAACAGTCAAGGCGGCGGTTTCTGCTCATGTAGAGGAAGTGAGGGGCAGACTGGGCTAGTCAGTCTGGGAAGGTAGCCCTTCTTGGACAAGGAAAACTCTGGTCCTAAACCTTCTCTGTTTTGTGGGACATCTTCTGGAGAAGAAAAGGCTAAGGAGTAGATCCCTAAGACAGTTGAATGGCATCTTGTACGCCTCATTCTGGCAACTCCTGTAGCCAGGCTGGTGCCAAACGTAGTGCTGTGCTGTCCTTTGGACCACATCAGCAAGGCCGAGAGGAGGGTCTTGTTGTCTGGGCAGCCCAAGACCTTCACACACACTTCCCAGGCTTGCACCCTGGGGAGGTTACTTTGGTGCTGCTAATGCAGCGGTTTGACTTCACCCCAGAGGCACACTCCATTGCCTCTCAAGGCAGATGGAGGCCAACAACTGGTAAAGCAGTGGTGGCCAAACTTGGGACTACAACTCCCATCATCCCTAGCTTACAGGACCGGTGGCCCGGGATGATGGGAATTGTAGTCCCAAAACAGCTGGCGGGCCAGTTTGGCCACCACTGTGGTAAAGGGATCCTTAACTCCTTCACAACATGTATGCCACAGAAATAAAGGACCTGCCAAAATCCCTGTCCCATCAATCACATTGGGGGAAAAGTGACTGAAGTACTGTACAAAGTCAGGAAGTTTTCTTGAGTTCCCCAGCTGTTAGACTATAACTCACACCATTCCCAGACAGCTTAGCCCAATGGCCATGAATAAGCCAGTTATACTTCTGGCTGGCAAATGATTGCCTAGAAGATCTTCCATGAGGCCACCAGATTCCAATGATGCTTTCAGTGTTCTTTGATCTTAGGACCTTAGATGCTGTTGGACTACAGCTCCCATCATTTCAGGGTGCTGTAAGGTCTGTGACGAATGAGACAAGGGAAAACAGCACTGCCCATCTTTCTTGGATATATTCCTCTTTCAGGCAACACTGTTCACTAGAGGGCAATGCTTGGTCCCTGCTCTGGGATTCTTTGTCATAGTTACTCATTGCCTTGGAGATGTGACAGAACTAGCCTAGATAAGTTTGGCTTGCATTAGAGCACAAGGTGGCTGCTAATTAGCAGTAAGCAGTGACCTATGAGTTGAAGGTTCTTTTTGCTTAGTGGTATAAATTTTAGACAGATCGCTGCATCTTCTCCAAAGGAAGCCAGAAGTAATTGCTAGTAAGTTCAGGATGAAAATTAGTTGGTTTAGCAGCAAAGCCATGTAGTTATCTCTCCTTGAATGTTCAGCTTCCTTGAGTCTTCGTTTCATAGGAGCTAAACTCAGCTCTGCATTTTGCAGCAAACCTCAGTGCTAGTGGAGTGATTTCTCCCCCCACCCCACACACTTAACGCTGGTGCAGGTTCTTTAAATGACAATGATGCTTAGCATTCATAATCACTGCATTTTTGAGAGAAGGAATCAAATATGTTGGTAATTCCTACCATAGCACTGTAAGGTAATTCAATAATATTGCTCCCATAATACTGAGAGGCTGTGACTTGCAGGAGACCAACCTTATAGATTACTTGGTTGATTTGAAATGGAAGGCGCTTGGCTCATGGCTCACCCTCTTAACCACTAACTAACTAACTAAAGAAACCACCACTGGCAAAGATCAATTAACTCTGTCTCTGCAACCTTCCTAAGACCCTGATTGTCCACAGGATTGGACAGAGGAAAACCATCCTCTTGAGGAAAGAACCTAGATCTGTGTGCTTAACAAAGTGATGATAGTGGCCTGAGCTTGTGCAAGGCATAGTTTTCTTCACTTTGGGCAATGGGGATCGGTTGGTAAAGTTAGTAGCTGGAATCAGTCTCATGTTTTTCCACCAGTGCATGTTGATTGTTGCCTGTGTGTGTCCTGGCTGTCTTAATTACCCCAGTTCCTTCTGTTTCTCAACAGGCTATGGGGAGTCCCCAAGCTCCAGCACTGTTGAGACAGCACAAGGCCGTGTTGCTTTCCTGCAGCAAGTCTTCAAGGAGTTGGGACTCCAGCAGCCTGTTTTGATAAGCTCTTCCATGAGTGGTCGCTATTCTATTCCGTTCCTTCTGGCTAGTGGGGAGCAGCTGAAGGGCTTTGTGCCCATTGCACCTGTAGGCACCAAGGACTTCACTACTCAGCAGTATCAGCAGGTCAAGGTAAGAGAGAGGGAGCTGTGTCATGGTGTCCCTTCTAATGTTGTGGCCTGGAGCTCATTTGATAAAGATATAATGGGGGCAAGTCTTAGCACACGATTCTAGTGGTGGAGCGGAAAAAGTGAATGTCAGCCTAGTCTTCGTTCACAAGTGCATCTCTCATGCTTTGAAGGGAACCTGTGTATAACCAATAATGTGTACACACAGCAGGTACAGAATTTGGCATAACATCTGGCATCCCAGGGAAGCTGACCTACATTGTTTAGAAGGAAGCTTTAGGCCTGCTTGACTTTTTTTGCAGGGGGCGGGGAATGGAATACATACTGGATTAAGGATAAGAAATTTCAGGAAAATAACAGAGTTCAGTAACTTTGAACAGCTTCCAGGCTTTTCTGCCTCCTTGGGTTTTAGTTAACCATTTTTACTCAGAGTAGATCCATTGAAATCAATGCTTATGACTAACATTATTTTTAAAGGTTCTACTCTGAGTAAAAGTTAGTTTAATACAGCCTCTGTTCCTGGTTAGTCATCTTTCCCACCATTCCATTCTGTCTCTGCCTTTTGCTGCCTCAGTATTAACTCTTCTGTAGAGTGGTACCTCGGGTTAAGAACTTAATTCGTTCCGGAGGTCCGTTCTTAACCTGAAACTGTTCTTAACCTGAAGCACCACTTTAGCTAATGGGGCCTCCCGCTGCTGCCGCGCCACCGGAGCACGATTTCTGTTTCCATCCTGAAGCAAAGTTCTTAACCCGAGGTACTATTTCTGGGTTAGTGGAGTCTGTAACCTGAGGTGTATGTAACCTGAAGTGTATGTAACCCGAGGTACCACTGTATATGGAAACAGTTTCTTTAGGTACGGAAATGTATGCTCTCTTGTTTCATCCGCCTGATTCTGGGTGCAACGCTTCTGCAGAGCAGAAGTTGCACAGGACTCCACCCAGATTACAATGAGAACAGGGTTCTTCTCTCAGTTGCACTGGCCTACCTACTCCTTATAGCAAGAGGCAGCCACTGTGGTTCCCATCGGGTGTTGCAGACAACATTCCTGACCGCTGGCCGTGCTAACTGGGGCTTATGGGAGATGTCGTCCACAGCATCTGGAGGGCACTTCATTTGCTACTCTTGTACATCTTTCTTCTGTGCCAACACGTTTTGTACATTTAGTCCCTTTAGTCAGTTACAAATAAAGCCTTTTACAAAACAAGTCGCTCCTCACATGAGCGTGCAGTCATGTAAGTTTGTAATAAGGTATTCCTTTGGGAGATACTTGGTTCCCAACATCCTCTTCTGCCTGAAGGTCTCTAGGTAGACTTTCTGCTTTGCATCTTGGCAACAGGCACACTTGTTGAATCAGATTTATTTGGTGTACATTGAAATGCATAATTAGGAAGGAGATGTGGAGCTTTGCAAAAGTGAAGTGATGATGAGCGTTGCCAGGCATAGCAATCACCCTGGCTTCATAATCACAAAAGAAAGAAGCTGGTGGAAATAAGCCCTGTGGCCAGTCGCTTGGCCATTGTGTTAGTCCAGATGATGTATACAGCATGGTATGTAGCTGACCATATGGGACAGTGGTGCATCAAACACTGGCTGTCCTATCTCAGTTAACTCATATATATATATATATATATATATATATATATATATATATATGCCTTTCCATATCTGAATATTGTATGAGCTGCTGCTTTATGGAAACCCAGTCAGATGGACGGGGTATAAATAATAAATTATTATTATTATTATTATTATTATTATTATTATTATTATTATTATTCTCATCAGGTGAGAAAATCGAGGGGGAATAGTACGTCTGCAATTGTAAATCCCAATCTCAAACTTCCTACCAAGCTGATGATTGGCCCCTATAACCTTTTCACTTTCAGCTAAAATGTATATTATAAGGGTGCATAGCCTTATAGTAGTTTTCAATCTGCTGCTCTTTAATGTTCTGATTTATGTGTGCTTTTGTATGTCATCTTGAGCGCTTGCTTTGGCTGGAAAGGAAGCCCAGAAATGTTACAAATACATTTCCAGCAGAGCTTTCAAAGAAGCGCCCACAAGTGCCCATACATAAAAGTATGGCATTTCTTCATCCGCAGTGCTCCAGGGATTGTACTTCCCATGCTCACTTCCACCAGGCCCATTAGAACATTACTGATGTGTTAATGTTTTGATCTCTCTAGATTCCAACGTTGATTATCTATGGAGAGCATGATACTGGCTTGGGCACTCAGTCTCTTCAGAGCCTTCAACAGATTCCCAAATCCAGAGTTGTCATGCTCCTTGGAGCTGGCCATGCCTGTTACCTTGATAAGCCTCAGGAGTTCCACAAAGCACTCCTGAACTTCCTCGGTGAGCTGAAGTGATTGCGGTACTCTGTATATCTGCCCTGCCCTGCCGATCTCTTCTGGGAAAAGAATTAAGACTGAACCTTTGCCATGCCGCTGGGGTGCTGTGTGTTTGAATCCGTTTCTCCATATTTAAAAGGGCTGTAGGACTTGCTGACTGTTGACAGGGAATTGCTTCTCCCTGCTTGCTCTTGAGGCTGCTTTTGTTACGACTGCTCCAGGCTTGACTGTCTGAATCCTGCAGAAATATTGGAACAAGGCTACATGGAGCAGAGTGACACCGTTTTCAAGCTATTTGTTGTGACTGTGGCTGGAGAACTTGATCTGCACATCGCTGTCAGCCTCTTGCCCCATTTTTAAGAACTGATCCCTCTGGACAATGATGCAACTTCAGCACCAGTTTCTTCTTTCAGGAGCACAAGCAGCCCATGTTACATCGAGGCCGCACTTCTCCATCATCAGCTGACTACTTCAACTGGTGTGTACACTCCTGTTTTAAGGATTGAGTGTTTTCTACATGTATGTTGTTTTACTGCTCTCCTCTTTCTTGGAAGGGATCTCCTCAAACTTGCCCATCGGTGGAAGGCAACTAAGTGGGCTGTCGTGCTGAATTGTGGCACCCCAATAAGATGAAGAGAGTGTGTGTCCTTGTTTGGAAGATCTGAACAGGAACAAACCACAGCAAACACAAATATATATGAAATTGGCCAGGAGGCCTTTGAGGGACTTGGGGGAATTCTTTTTCTTTCTTTTTTTCTTTTTCTCCTTCTTTTCTTTTCTTTGGAAAAGCACTATGTTTAAATGTCTGTTCCATTTAACTTTTGGTGATAATTGTGATGCCTTGGGAACCCAGCTGTAACAAGTTGGCTGGTTGCGGGTGATTTTGTTTTGTTAGTGTTACATAGATGATCACCCAAGAAAGAGGAGGTGCGGGATAGAGGGGAAACGATGCTACAAGGTTTTCAGGGAATGTAGCTCATATGTCAGGGTTGTGGCTGATTGCTTCTATTTGGTGTCATAAGCTGTTTAGGGATACTTTTTTTTAGTGTTGCACAACTGCTAAAGGTCAATAAATAATTTGTACAGATCTTGTTGGGTGTATGTGTACACACACATGCTAGGTAGAGACTGGGTGGAGCAAGAAAGCCTTGCCTTGAAGCAGCATACAGTCATACCTTGGGTTGCGAACGTGATCTGTGCAGGAGGCATGTTCACAACCCGCAGCGTTCGCAACCCACAGCGCCACATCTGCGCACGCGTGTGATGCAATTCGGCGCTTCTGCGCATGCGCGTGATGTCATTTTGTGTTTCTGCGCATGCACGAGCGCCAAAACCCAGAAGTAACCCGTTCTGGTACTTCTGGGTTCGGCACAGTCCACAACCTGAAAACGCGCAACTCGCAGCGTTCGCAACCTGAGGTATGACTGTACATGCTTATTTGCTAGTTGTCATAGAAGATGGAAATTTCCCCTATACATTCCTGTGTGTTGGGGTCAGCTTACTCTCTGCTCATCCATGTGAGCAAATGTAGCTTGATCTATTCTTAGCTGATAACAGGATCCCTCCCCCTCCAACTCAGAGGATGCTCAACCTCTGAAGACTTTTCCAAATTAAGACTAAGAGGCCTCGCTGTTGCCAAAGACTTCAAAGCACCTACTACAAAGGAGCCACTGCCTTTGGCTTTATGATGCCTCACAAATTAAAAGCCTGATAACAGCTCTTGGGCATATTTGTGATACTACTACAACACAACTACTAAGCATGCCCCCCCCCACTCCAAGAAGACTTCACATGCCTTTTTAAAGCAACATCCCACCTCAGGTATTGTAAACTTGCACTAAACGTTAATAAATTCCCCTTAAAATATGTTCAGGTGATTGCCATCCTAATTCCTTTGCACACCAAACTGTTCAGGTTGAATTTATTTTAACTGCTGAGACGAATGAAATAAAAGGTTCTCCTTTGAGATTAAAGCAATTTAGTTGCCTACTAAGACACAGCAAACGTATGTTCAGACATCTCTGAGTAGAATATCCTCAGTGGGGTCAGAGTTTTGTGGATGACGTGTCACGGTGCAGACTGTGAGTGGTTTGAAAGCTAACAGTACAAAGTAGTAGGTAGCTGTTCTTTATAGAGCAAAGGATAGATCTGTCTGGTGAGTTTCTGCTTTGAAAACTAAATTCCATTGCTGAGCCCCTGCGAAGTAGGGACACTACAGAGATAGTTCTTGCTAACTTTCAGGTCTAAGTGCTGGTGTTAGTTTAGCATGGTGTCTATCCTATCTTAGTTCTTTAGGAGCCAATGGCCTGTCTTTGGGTCTCTCATTCATCTAGCACCTTCATGCATTTCCAGCTGACTCCTACTCACCTTTTATGGGTAACTATTTCTGGTTGTGGTACAAGTACTCTTACTTGAAAAGAGATACTGATGGAGTGAATGTGCTGCACATTAGGATTGGATCTGTCTCACAGCCTCACTGGGAGTGGTGTGCTCTTTGAGGGATGGTGAAATTATAATTTACTGTGAGTAAAATTGACTATTACTTAATGTCTCTAGGACTTCTTAGTTGCAAAATGACATGGATAGGAATTGTCTTCTGCACTTTGGCTCTTACTCATAGAGGCAGCCTAGAACTGGAAAGAATGCCAAGATTCAAAGGAGCTCGGAGGGGGGCAGGGTTAAATAGCACCAGATGCTCAAGATAATTATTAAAATGCTAGTTAGGCAGCAGTGCACAGGATACAAAGTCCAACGCTTCATTTTCTTTCCTGCACATTAGATCACTATTTTACCAAGCCAGATTCCAGTTAGGAACATGGAATGCTAGGAGCAAAATAATGGATAGAGTGCCTGCTTTGGACATTACATGACAATATGTTTGCTGTATAAAATCAGTGCTTTTAAATGATGGCGTGTATTTGACAAACTGTATTTGACAACTGTAGCCAGTTACAGCTAATTGCCATGACATGTGTCTACTACATTCTTTTCTGTGTTTACTGCTGCAAGCACAATAAAATCTGGAGCCGGAAGCACATCCCGGTGGATGTGCAGTATGAATACACATGCTGACCAGCTCCACTGGCCAACTGTGTATCTCCTGTACACATGCAAATCTGTCTATCTGCTACAAAAATATGAATTGGTCCTTAAAAACATGGCCTTTTTAGTATGTAACAGAAAAAGTATAAGCTTAATTTTATAACTTAGTTTTTTTAGAAACTTAGAACACAACCCTTGCATAAATGGGGAGATTCCTGTAATAAACGACGTTCCTAGGATTCTTTAGGAGAAGTCACAACAGTTCACTGTTATAAAACCAACAAATACATTTCAAGAATAGTCCTAAAAGTGATTAGCATCCAATCTGGTTTTCAGAGTAATTCTCTTCTACTCTCAAGCTTTAAGCCATTCCTCCTACTTTGAGTTGTTGGCCAGGAGTAAAATAAGAGCTAAAATCCAGATGATATTTCCAGGGAAGGATTCTCACTCAGAAGTGGGGTTGTTGGTAGAGAAGGCTCCAACATGCTCCTTGAAACAGAGTCCTCAGCCAGTCTGTTGCTGCAGCTCTTTGTCATTCACCTAGATGGAATTCACCTAGATGGAAAATGCTTCAGTCTGCCCCCTGGATCTTCTGAGTAAGTATCCTAAGTGAACTGCACACCTACAAAAGGCAGCAGCAAAGCCTTGTTGGAGGAAGAGGGTGGCTAGTCCTGAGAGTCCCAAACAGTGTTACAAGATTCCTGCCTCTGGCTCTCAGGAACCCTAAATAGGAGCACTCCTGTTAGGGGCTGGGGATATGTACTATTATAGTTTACTGACTCGACTGGAACGGTCATCACATTGATAGATCAAGTATCTTCACTATGCAGATGGTTTGCATATGCTAACATTGATTTTAGTCAGCCACGTAAGGAACCAACTGAAACTCTTAACTTTTAACAACTGTTTTCATAAATTGGGATAGAAGCTTAGTGTTACTTAACTTTTGCCATCCTGCCTACATCAGGTTCAATAATATGCAGAAACTTCAATGCCTGCAAATGGGACATGTGCCCATATTCTCTTTGTGATTAACATACCAAACAAATATCTCTGTTATTTTGGCAACCAACAAAAGTTGGAAAGAGATGGCCCTGCCTAAAACTATTTTATACTTGTTATAGTCCTCTGCTTTCCATTGCTACTTCCTCTTCTTCAGGGCATTGCTCTTAACTAGTTCAGCATGTAACAAAGAGGAGCTGCTGGAGATAAACTTATTCAGTGGCTTACAATAGTGCAATGTGTAAAAATTAAATAGGAGTAATTGCTCAAGGAAGCATTGACCCTGAGCAGGGAAGATAATGGGGGTTTATTTGAATCTGAATGACAATAAGCCTTGAGTAAGGTTTTTAACATTTGAGGTATTACTCTTCTCAGTGGAAATCTACTACACATAAAAGGAGCACATTGACCCTCAGAGGAATGAAAAACATAGTATCACATTGCATATAACCTGGCTATTGAATCTGTAAATGGCTAGTTAAGAGCTAGTTAAGTGGGATCACCATTTTTATTCAGGCTTCTGAAAGAACTGTATATGCTTGCAATCAGTGGGAAACACCTGCCTTTTCTACACTAGTAGCTTGCAATGTCAGCATAGATGTGCTACATAGGATGGGTGAGAATGTATTTCTTTATCAACAGATAAAATGCTATCTTTGTTCTTGCTATGCCTGCTGCACCCAGCACTAAAAATCTTACGCTCAGTGGATATGCGATATTTGTCAGATTGGATTTGCTACATATTCTTTGTTCTGCCTGGTGTTTCAAGCACGCTGAACAACATGAAATGAATGAGAATTGCAAGCAGCTGTACCCTTCCAGAGAAATAGAACTTTTAAGAGGCCTGCGCAGACCCACCCACCCAATGGAACTGGAAATTGGGCGCTGTGTGAACATGACTCTTTAGAACAAACACTCAGTCTTGCACACAGCGAGTATGGGATGACACTTAAAATTCAGAGCATGGCACAGCAAGTGCTGCAGTACTGAGTGAGGACAGTGACCTCAAGAGGTTCTGGGAAACACAACATGCAACCATAATGAATTTGGGAAGCTGCCTGAGAACTTAGGGTAATAGGATATGCACTGTCATAGCTATAGTGCCATCAAAGGACTTCGGCTGTGCAACATTCATTTGAAGATCTACTGAAGATCTGCAAGGACCTCTGCCCTTCCTGGCTGATTAAAGCCATGGTGTGGAAAGTCAGGTCCAGGGTATTACAAATGCATCATTGCATGATGTGGTGGGGCCAACCATGCTTAAAGAGGCAGTGTTGCAGCCACTGCTTCAAAAGTCATCCTGGAGCCGGTGATGTGTGATGACTACTAGGCAGTTTCCAAAAACCTTTTTGAGGGGAAGGTGGTGGCAGAGCAACCACAAGTGTTGCCGGATGACACTGGTTATCTAGATCAACTTCAATCTGAGTTTAGATCTGGTTTTGGGACTGCGTAGGCCCTGATCACCCCAATGGATGATCTGTATTAGGAGGCGGACAGGAAGTACAACCTTCTCAGTAGCTTTCGATACCATTGACAATGGTATCCTCTGATTGTGGGATGCGTATCGGAGGCACTGTTCTACAGTGGTTCTATTCCTACCTGCACAGTCAAGTGCAGACAGTACCATTTGGAGAGTGCTCTTCAGCTCCCTGACACCTGTGCCATGGTATTCCACAAGGCACTGTGTTGTCCCCAGGACTGCTTAACATCTATCTGAAGCTGTTAGGAGTGGTCATTAACAATTTTGGAGCACAGTGCCATAGGGATGCTGATGACATGCAGCTCTATTTGTCCATAACATCTGAATCAGGAGAGCCTGTGCAAGCCCTGGACCAGTGTCTTAATGCAGTGGTGGACTGGATGAGGGCCCTGAGGAGACATATGGGGAGGTAGTTCCTATGTCCAGAAGACAGGCCAGCTGCCTGTTGTGGATGGGGTTGCATCCCACCCCAAAGGAGCAGGTGTATATCTTGGAGGTACTCATAGATACATTGAAGTGACCTCTGTGGCTAGGAGTGATTTTGCCAGTTTCATCTGGTACACCAGCTGCAGCCATACGAGAAACACGAGAACATGAGAAAATCCAGACTGAGGGAGAGGAAAGTGCGGAAAGGAAGTGTTTTAGAGAAAAACATTATATGGACAACCCATAATTAATGAAGGTACAGGAATCTTAACTATCCATGGTAAACAACAGTATGGATGAGCCCAGAGTCTAGGCACCAATATTCCCTTCCTGCTGATTATCTCTATGGTACGGGCAATGGTTGAAAGAACAAGGAGTACAGGAGGGCTTGCTGATTGACTGGGGTAACTGAAAGGAAGATACGTCTAGTGCAGACATTTTGGCCATTTTAAGTGCACCAATCTCTGCTTCATAAAGTTCAATTTATAAATAATTTAGGAGAGAGTTGAAGCGTCACAAGGAATTACATCTCAAAGGGTTATGTACTGTGAAAACCATTATGCATTAAATAAATGCAGTAGGAGTTTATTGTAGGTTGTTGTGCTCAGTAAGGAAAAGAAGGCTTTCGATCTGCCTTCCAGGGATATAAGAATTGCATCTGGAAATATATGCAGCAATACTTTCCTTTTTCTAAAGTGTTACTAGTGTAAAATTGGCTATACACAGATGAGAAGGTAGTTGATGTAGTGGCTAAAAATGTGGGCTGTGAGCCAGGAAGTTCTCAATTAAAATGTAGCATCAACCATGAGTTGGCTAGATTTTATTACATTTGGCAAGCCAGTTAATAGCCCCTCAACCTTCATTTGCAATCAGGCAAAGTATGCTCTGAAGGAGGTGGATTTGGACAAGAAAGAGGTTTGAGGGGACCAGTGTGACTGCTTAAAGTCCCTTAATGATCAGTGACCACCCACACCTTTTTAAAGGGGAAATTACAGGTAAAACATTTGGAAAAGCTATGAAATAGCTGAAGATGATGGTTTATTTTTAAGCCACCATCCTCTGTCCCAGCAAGGATGACGTTATCTAGGTCTGTGTGTGTAAAGCAACAAAGAACCCAGTTTGAATCTGACTGAGAGCCTAATACATAGGACACGTAGTCATGTATTTAAACAAGCATGCCTACTGACTCCACACGATTTAACCCCCCCCCCAAAAAATCATGGGAACTGTAGTTTATCCCTCACAGAGCTATAGTTTACAGCACCCTTAACAAAAACTATTCAGTAGAAAAAGCGGTACGGGCCCACTTCTGGATTGGAGTTTTATATCAGTTTTTGTGTGTGTGCTGAAAACTGCTACTTCCTGGCTGCTTACCTCCAAAAGTTCTGTTTATTGCAAACAACACCGTCGGGGGCAAATAGAAGTGGATGCTTTTCAGGAGAAAACCATGAGCCTGGGGCTCCTGCTACCTCAGCATAACTAATTATGTTTATTTAAACATATGTCACATGTAGCTTGGATTGAGACAGAAAGGAGAGTTGTAGTTTAGAGCTCTGGAAGGTACCGTTTGGGGATGCTCTTTGGGTAGTGATGTAAGAGCATGACTGGCTGGGGCACCCCAGCCAGATAGGCAGGTTATAAATAATAAAATTATTATTATTGTTTAGTAAGACTATTATGCTATCTGCCTTCACCCATCTTTAGCTTGCTAATGAACTCACATGTGACAAAAATGCTGTAGGATTCCAGTGATTTCTCCTTCCAAAGAAATCCAGGTTCAGGTGAGTGCTGCCCTTGGAACTACTTGCCACTTGGTGCCAAACAATACTAATTTATAGGCATCTGTAAGGTTTTACAACAAAGGTAACGTGTGAAGCACTTTGAATGCTCTGAAGTACTAGACAACATGCTAAGCATTAATTTCAGGATAATGGCTTAATTTCATTATCACTACACCACTCGTCTGACCCTGCGTTTCTGAGCCTTAATTTTAAACTCCATATTTCTACATATTACTAATCAAACTGCATATTAAAAACTCAATATAGGATATTCAGTAAACAGGCTGAGAGCTATGGCAGGTGAAGCGAGTATAAAAATATGCTGCTGTGTTAGTATTCTGCCTCCTGGTTAAGCCTAAACTTGAACTCTGCCCCTTTTCTTTTTGGAAGGGGCAGGAGTTCAATACAGCATAAAGAAAGTGATTACGGTAACTGAAACTTCTACATATTTATGCAAAAGTAAGTTCCGCTGGCTTTTAACAGAACTTACTTCCCCCAAAGGACTTGCGCCCTTAGTCAAGAGCTAGAACTTTTCTCAGCAAAAGCTATCCAAAGGTCTGGTGGGAGTAATCCAATATCCTTTCTTCTGCACCAGGGGCGCATTTTAGGAGCCCTCAGATTGTAGGAAATTTTCTGAAAAGGACAATAGATTGATGGGCTCCCAAAGATTCATAGGAGCCAAATAAAATGAGGGGACTAGGGTCCCCAAAGTTAATGGGCAATACCTTTCAAATTGTGTATGTGAACCGCGTCATGTGATCGATTCTGCGGGGCGGGGCTTACCTGCCCCTCCCCTCCAATTCTGTATTCAAGTTGGCACCTTTGCAAAAACTCTCGGTGGAAGTTAACTTACTTTCCCCTGCCCCACTATCTTCCACCAGGGCACCCACCCATTATGTCGATGAATACACTCACCTACCTCACAGGGCTGTGGCAAAAAATCGCAAGGCGATGTATGTGGAGCGTTTGAAGGCGCTCTCAAAAAGGGGCTGGGGCGACTTAAGAGTTTGGAATTTCTTAGCTGGGCTGCGAGTTTCCGCTCGCGGCTCGTGCTGTCACCCTCTAGCCAGCCTGCTCAAGAGAAGAGCAGGCGCTGGGGAGCAGGAAGTGCTCCCTGTGGAAGGGCCCTGGACGTGCCCAAGCCTGCCGTTTAAAACCTGGCCTTTGCGCGCGCGCTCGCTCTCTCTCTCTGGTTGGCAACCAGGATTAATTCACTCGGGCCCGGGCGACGGGAAAGGGGTGTTAAACCCCGGAACTTGGCGCCAAGGCCAGCCCTGAAGGCGAGAGGACAGGCGGGACCCCGCTGCAAAGGTGCATTGGCGCGCTCGGCTCTCTCCTCCCTCCCTCCGCAGTAACCCTAACCAGCGCCCTCCCTCCCAGGAAGTCCTGAACCAGAGGCGTCTTCTGCCTCTTCCCGAAAGCCCCCCCCCCCGCTCGGCCACGTGCGCCAGAGCCCCCTCCTCCCACTCGCCCGGCTTGGGACGGAGGCAAGGCGGCCCGGCTGCCCCCCGTGGGATTGGCCCCGCCTGAGGCCGGCGGGCGGGCTGGAGGCAGGACTGTCCCCGCGCCCAGCCTTCCTCCGCCGCCGCTGCTGCCGCGAGTGCAGCAGAGCCCGGCAGCAGGAGGAGGGCTGGAGGCAGGCAGTGACTTCTGCGGCGACCGGAGAGGTGGGTGAGCGGGGTAGGGCGGGACCCGGGGAGGCTGCCCGAGAAGGTCCCCTTTAGGCGGCCCGGGCGAGGCAGCGGCAGCGCCTGGCACCGCCGGCCCTTGCGCCTGCAGGGAGGAGGGAGAGAGGTTCCTGCGGAACTCCTTGTTTACTTAGCAGCCGGGGCGGGAAGGCGCGTCCTGAGGGGGCTGGGGAGGGGCGAGCTGGCTCGGCGCCCCTCGGACGCCCCCGCTCCTGACCGCTATCCCCATAAACGCGCCTTTCTCTTCTCCACGTTCAGCTCCGCTATAGGACGACCCCCCTCTTCGGAATCGACTGCGGCTTCCCAGTCCCGCTGCCTGCGTTGTGTGGCCGGCCTTTCCCCTTGTCAAGTGCAGCCTTGCGCCAAGTTACGGGGAGAACAAACGCGTTCTCTTCTCCCCTTCCCTCAAATGCTTCATTTAAAAAAGAAACGAGAAACGAAAGCCGCAGCATTTTCCAGCACTCATCATACGCTGTCATGCCCCAAACTTCCCCTGGCCAAATCTGCCTCTGCTCGTTTTCTAAAAGTTTCCCTCTCGATCCCTGCTGCCTTAATAACTTGCTGCCCACAACGCCCTGTGCCTGTTTAACACGAATCTAGCTTTGCAAAGCAAGTCCACCGAAGTTACAACCTCTCGCGAACTTTTTTGCTCGCCAACTGTACCTATGCCTGCCTATTTGAAGCGCCTGGTTGCACTGACTGTGGTAGATAAGCGACTCTACAAGCCTTCCTTCTTGCCACACAGGTATTGCCACACAGCAATGTATTGTGGACTCGGTGCTGCTCATACATTCAGTTTTTTTGGGTGTTTTTTTTAAAAAATGGATAGCATCAATGCTGTCCACATGAAACTGCCATCCCATGTTATTTTCCTGACTAATCAACTATGATGTGTGGATGTTATGAAATATTTCCATGCTTGAGCAGCACCTTCTTCACAATAAATTCTGCTGGGCAGAAGTGTCTGCAGTCTTTCTTCCCACACCTCTTCTTTCAAAACAAAACAAACACCCCCAAAAAACCCTACTTCCCATACTTGCTCTTGCCCACTTAATGCTCCCTTTCCCAATTCTCTCCTCACCAATTTCCTTAACACCTAATCACCAGAAATTTCTCCTGTGCTATTAATTTTACCAGCCTCCCTTCTATTTTAGTCACTACCATGATGTCTAAAAACCCCCAATATTGAATCTTCAATATCCTACAGCATTATTGTCTTACTAAAAGGAGAGCACAAACTGTGGATCTTTATATCATAGAGTTCCCTCAATACGAGTCTTGAACCCAGTGCTTTTTTTCTTTAAAAAAATGTTTAGTGATACTCTCATTTTCCTACTCGTGTTGAAATACTGCCCCTCAATGAGGCCAAACTCAGATTCACAAAATGTTTCAGGGTATGCATACCCCCGCATCCCCCCAGAAAAAAGCACTGCTTGAACCCATCTGTTAGGAGCAGCTACACATTGATAATGCAAGTTGTACCCATTTACAGCTGTCTGACTGGCAGTAATTCAATGGATGCAGCTTTCTTCACACCTGTAGGGCATGGCTATCTATACCTGTGGAGTTTCTGTGGTGAATGCAGGACACAGTCAGCAGGGTGTGTGTGGAGGTGGCAACGCTACTCCCAACTTGTAGGTCAGTTTCGCACCCTTCTGTGTTTCCAGCACCTTTTGCTAAGCTGCCTGTTTGAATGCTTCCATGTAGGTGTTAAGAGAACACATCACCCGTTACTCTTGCCATTACTGTACAGTCATTTCTCATTTCCAGCAAAAGTTGCCTTGTGCTCTAGCCCAAGAGCTCTGTAAGAGACACAATACCCAGAAGAAGCTGTTGTAGAAAGTGCACATGGCCATGCTCATTTTCAGATTAAACCTTGTGACCTTCATAGTAGTAGGTGTAATTGAGTTGAAAGAAAGCCTTGATTGGGATTTTTTTCCCCACTTGGGTGCAATGATGATTTCCCTCAAGTGCTGAGCTCAGCTTTCATAGCTTTGGATGTGTGTTTTTTGAACCATTACAATTTTGGGAGCGAATCCATTTCGGGGAAGTTTTTTAATCAGTCAATTATTGGTGCCATCTGGCAATTTCCTCCTGTTGCTGCAGCCTCAGGAAAGCGAGAGAAGGCACAGCAGGAATTAAATGTGGTTATACAAGTTAGTACCTGTAGCAGCGCAATTCCACTCTGAACAGTAAATAAGGGAGAATGATATTCTTGCTCTTGCTCTCTGCATTTCCTATGTATTCACTTCTTAATTTCACAGAGGACTCTAATATCCTGTGTCCAGAAGGCTAACATGCTGCCAGAGAAAGACCCTAAAAGGCAAGGGGAGAAGGACCCCCAAGAAGATCCATCAGTCACCCTCTTCCGGGAATATCTGAGAATCAAGACTGTCCAGCCAGAGCCTGATTATGGTACGGAGGGTGTTTTCTTTTTCCTCCTTCATTTTAAAAAGGCGAAGTTCTGCTGCTGTCTACTTGACTGGTGTCACTGCTGGAGCTTTGCAGAAACATTACATAATCAGCAACCAATGGGAGTCCATTCGGAGGCTGGTTACTTTAGCAGCTGGAGGTAATGTTCCTGCATCATTTGCCAGAGTGAACAAAACAAATTGATTTCTTGAGTTCATTTGAAATGGTTTTATCTCACCTGTTCTGGCTAAGATGCACTGAATTCATTTGTAACATACAGCATAATTTAAACAGGAAAAACCATCTAGTTGGAATTATGCATTCCTGGATATATTTACATAGACCTATGATTATCTGTGCTGTGCTGTGATCATTCGGTCCATATGAATTATTCTGAGTACAGCTTGTAAGTATCTATCTAGCACCACCACCCCATGTTTCATATGTATTATTTTCAATATTTAGCCTTTATAATCACATGGATAAGCCTGACTTCCATTGCCCCTCAGCACTAAAACTGTGCTATAAAGAGTGAGGAGAAATATCTTTCCTCTCACTTTATAACATGCATTTCATTGCTTTCTTTTTTAAAACAACATCCCATCAGAGTTTGCCAGGACCTGATTGGTCTCCTTCTATGCCACTGTTCCTCTGAGAAGCTCAGAACAACATTTTAGCCTTATTAAACACACACACACAAACACACCTGTGACCAGGGATATTTTTGGGACATTTTTTATTAAATTGTTAATTAAAATATCCAGATAAGATATGTAAAATTGACAAGAAAATTAACCGTTATAATACAATCCAGTACATTTGCCATCTTTTCAACGCATCATTGCATTTTCTACTTCAGAGTCAGAACATTTCTCTAGACTCCTTTTACAACTTAATCAAATCATAACATAAAAATACTTTCAGACAGGGTATCTTGCAATAATGGTAACATGTCCCATGACATTTTCCCGTGGTTTGGTTTGCTGCCCGTAGAAGACTAGAATGTAAAGAAAGTGGTTATGCTAGAACCTTTTCCGCTGACAAAAAGTTTTATATGTGCGAGCAACATTTTTATATGCGGAAATGTTCAGCCATGTTAGCCTGCCACCATCTTCAGTCTGAGTGATTCAGACCAGACACAAACTTACTATTTCTGAACTAGGTCAGTAAAATTTCCTGAGGACTAAATGCACAAAATTCCTTACTACGCTGAAGAACCAGCATAACTTGGTTGGAGAAATTCTTAACATTAGGAAAACAGGGAAGCCACAACTGATATGGAGTAGGCCGATGAAAACACAATTCAACACAGTTAAATAAGGCGACAGACAGCCCTGTACTCACTTCTGTGAGAGTAAGTCCCACTGAGCCCAATGGGGCCTGTTTCAGAGTGGAAGGGTGCACATAGGATTGAACTATTAACCGCTTAACAGGTTTATGCATGAGTCTCTCTTTGTTGGATTATAGCCTTCTGCCAAAATCCAGAGAACAATTTTAGAAGAACACAAGGTCTTGAATGCGCCCAGTCGGACTTCTGCCCTTTCCCACTTTGAACAGCAAATCACCATACTGTAGCACAAACAACTTTTGACACTTTCTTGAGTTTCGGAAATACTTGGCTGGAACTTTTGATAGCTACTACTGCACATCAAAAACCCCAGTGGTCCTCAGTAGGCAGAGGAGCAGAAGAAACTTGCTAGACCAGAATGGAATGTTTCATAAAATGCAAGTCACATAGAAGCTTAAGTCACATAAATGCAAGTCACTGGTTTCAGGATGTGTGTGTGTTTAAAATTTCTGTTCCTTGCATGATTCAGTCTATTCCTCAAAAGATTCAAGTCACATTTCCAACCCATGTACGTTGTTTCAGCAGACTTAACCTTCCTACCTTCACCTTCCTAACCATGATTCCTTCACAGAGCAGATGAGCACAGTATAGGCCAGGGATGAGGAACCTGTGACCCTCCCAGAGATTTTTTGACTCCAGCTCACATCAGCCCCAGCCAGCAAAGGATGTGGGAGTTGTAATATCTGGATGACCCTAGTTTCCCCACTACTGATAATAGAATGCAAGTTGTACCTCAGAGGACATCAGATAGGGATGTGATATCCCTTTCTCTTCCTCCACCCCCACTCATGCCTGGTGGACAAATCCCTACATACGGATTTTTGAGTTGCCATTTGAAAGAAATAATGTGTTCCATAGCTGTCAGATCAGAAAGTAATTTGGAGGGGTTTAATGGTGATATTTTGCACCCAAAGCTACTCAGAAGTGTGAAACAGCAGATGTTAATAGTTTATCTAAGAAACACTTTGCTGCTTTTCGAACTTTGGTGCTGAGTGAAGTCCACATTCCAGAGCTTACTTCAGACAAGTATTGCCCCTCTGTTATCCTGAAGTATTAATGAGTCACAAAGTGAGAGGATTTAAGCCTTGTTTTCATGGCAACAGGAGTAAATCTGTATGCACTGAGCACTCAAGTGAGTTAAGCTGGAAGAGAATTTTTTGTCTGTCGTATACCTTGGCTCTCATCCACTTCGTTCAGGCAGACATTGAGTTGCAGTCATGTGAACCCTTGTCCTCAGTGTACTCAGCCTAAAGTTGGCAAAGTTAGCCTTTCTAAGTCACCTTGTAACTTAGGCTCCTGTTCCCATATCACATAGCTTGAAGTAAGGCCATGGAAGCAAGTAGGACTACAGTGGTACCTCTGGTTACGAACTTAATTCATTCTGGAGGTCCGTTCTTAACCTGAAACCGTTCTTAATTTGAGGTACCACTTTAGCTAATGGGGCCTGCTGCGCTGCCGCTGCATGATTTCTGTTCTCATCCTGAGGTAAAGTTCTTAACCTGAGGTACTACTTCTGGGTTAGCGGAGTCTGTAACCCAAAGTGTTTGTAACCCAAGGTGTTTGTTACCCGAGGTACCACTGTACTCTGGAATGAGTGGCTTAAAGGCTGCAGTCCTAGCCTGCCTGGTGCATCTGAATTGCATTACATTGGCCTTTTTGAGCTAGGGTCAAAATTCATATGAGAAGTGAGATTGTGTATTTTAATTGAAAATACATTGTATGGGGGGCACCCTTGCATGTCCACCTACTGCATGGCGTCCATTGGAAAGTTGTTGAAAAGAAAGCCTCTGTGTGGTAGCTCCCTTATCTACCCCCTGGCCTTATGTACCTGCCACATGCTTGCAGCGTGTGCTGGATATACCAGAGGGGAAAATGGCTCTTGTGTAATGCACACTGAAAATCAAATCCCAGGCATAGCAGAGGGTACACATGACAGGATTGCTATGGGCAACCTCATTCAGTCTTTTGTTCACACTGTCACCAACTGTGTGTTTGGCTGGTTCTGTGAATAGTCTAAAGAAAACTGGCCAAGTCATTTTGGAAAAAAATAAAAATGATTTTATTATTACAAAGCTGCACTGGATTACTATTTGCATTTTACTTATGTCAACTTGCTTCAGTTCAAGCAAAGCAATGGCTTACTGCTCCACCGCTTTGCCAGAAATAACACTTATAAGCACTTTTGTAACTAAGAATTATTGTCTTAGCATGCAATCCACACACCCCCTCCATCTGCTGCATGCGGTGATGGTCGGGTGTGTGCGTGTGTGTGGATTGCATAGATCATTGTTCAAAACATCTCCTTTGGCCTTTAGCCTGGCCTGGGATTCACTAGATCAGGCATACTGTAGGCAAACTCCAGCCCTCCAGATTTTTGGGACTACAGTTCCCGTCATCCCTGACCACTGGTCCTGTTAGCTACGGATGATGGGAATTGTAGTACCAAACATCTGGAGGGCCGGAGTTTGCCTATGCCTGCACTAGATCCTGAGCTACCCACCCACCCACTGCCATCACTTGGTGGCATTAGACTTCAGCTGCTGCCTGGCTGGGGTTAGGATTGCTTTCGCGAGTTTGCCTTTTTCCTCCTTAGCAATTCATTTCCCTTCCATTTTGTGTATTTTAAATTATAAACCTGAGGGTAGGGTCCATCTTATTACAGGCTGTTGTAAGCTGGTCTAGGAGCCTTTTGCAGCCGAAGAATATACTGAAAAATACTTTAGGTAAAATGTCACAATCCTATTTAGCTGTATAGGATATGCAGCCTGGGATGCATCTCACTTTGTGAATGTTAGTGGGAGAAAGAAAAGTGCAAGAGAGCCATAATTAGCTGTTGTGCGTTTTCCACTTACAGAAGCAGGAGAAGCCCATTTAAGTGTTGCTTGTGAAAAAGTCTCAGTGGAGAAAGTCTTGGCTTGGGTCCATGAAGAGGGCATCACCTCTTCAATGATGAAACCATTAGGTTCCTACTGGACTATCATTGTTGCACACTTTTGAGCTAGGCAGAATGAAACTGTATGAATTGTTTCCTGTGTCCAAGGAGAGAAGGGCAATAGGAGGACTGCGCCAGAAAACTCCAGCACAAAGCGTTTGCAGGGAGAAAAGATTTGTTGTTGAAATCCCCCCCACCCTCCCCTGTTTTGCTGGAGGGGCCCTGCAGGGAGAAGAATCCATCAAAGGGGACTTAATAAGGTCTGTTTCCTGTTTGCTTGGCCAAGTAAACTCCTGAGAGGAACCACAGAATGAAAGCAAAAGATTTTTACCCCCCTCCGTTTGTTTTGCCCTACTGGGTCAAGGAGGCCCACATAGAAGGTTCTGAAATAGAGAGGGGCTGCCAGAAGGAGAGGGCTAGCTTTGCAAAAAACAACAACACTTAACACTCTCTGGACACAGTCAGTAGTATGCAGTTGACCCTGTAGTCCTTGCAGAAATTGTACTTTTGATTTCATCTACAAGGAAAATTAGGCAACGCTGCTCCATGCAGGCCTACCATCTTTAGAAAGCTTTAACTTCTCAACATGCCTTGGCTGGTCCGTGTCAAACTGGCTAGTCAACTTAGGGGGCACGGAGAATGGATGGATATAAAGTGTGCAATGGGAAGCATTGGAAATTAGCAGCACCGACAAGACTTGAGAACCTTTCCAGATTAAATGACAAAATATGTCAAAATAATCCTCAGAGCAATATTCAGGCAGAAGAATAGTGGAAGGGGAGGGCAAGACAGTCCTTTTCTTTACTTGACACACTGAGCTTCAGAGAAAGAAAAATGAAAAGGTGCAAGTCGCTCTTGTTGCTTCCCCCTTGCCCAACAACTGTGCCCATCTGCAAAAAGCAGTGTGGAGTGAGAGATCAGCCTCTGTCCTGAAGCCTCATCTTCTGCCAGTTTCAGGGTTGCATTATTGCCACTGCAATATAAGAGAGCCTTCCATAGAAGCAAATGCTGGAATGACACCCAAAAATTCTACGCTTTTTTGGGAAATATTCCTTGTACATAGAAATATTAGAGGTTTGAACACCCCTTCCCAGTGATGGCATTCCAGCGTGCTATCAGAAGGCAAAACGGGTTCACAATTTTGGACAAGAAAAAGGAGAATAACTATGATCCAGCTGGCAAAGTGCTGGGTGGACTTCGGAAAACCAGTGTACCAGGTGATTTTATGCTTTCTGCTGTGTGTCTTTCCAAATACCTCTTTCTACATCTCTTTACCCTGCCTTTTGACATGAGGTGTATGTTTTTAGGACCATTCTTATGTCTGTAATTATGTCTGTTTTAATATTGTGCTATGCTGTGTTTGAATGTTGTAACCCACCTTGGGGTGAAGAGCAAGTAATAAATAAGAATATAATACAGTAATGCTTGCTATCATTCAAAACGTTCAATGGAAAATACTTAAGACAAAGAACTGCTTTAGCTAATCTGAAACAGAGGGCTCAAACAAGAGGCCTCTGCGACATTCTGCAAAAAAACATGTAAAAGCCAGAGTATGCAAACAAGATGTATTCCCAAAAATATTTTAAAACCTTGTCCGATGCTTCAACTCCATTTGCTGTCCACCTCTGGGGAAAAGTTCTACTGCTCATACTGCATTAGGTACAATGGATGTGCAGCTTTTTGTAGAGGCTACACTGATGATTTGAGTAAGTTTTATTGAATTGCTTCATGTTGTATGCTGCCTTGGTAATTTATGGTTTGATGTATTTATTATTGCATTTCTATGTTGCCTTTCCTCCAAGGAGCTTGAGGTGGTGTGCATGTTTCTTCTTCCTCCCCATTTTATCCTTACAGCAACCCTGTGAGGTAGACTAGGCTGAGAGTGAGTGATTGGCGCAAGGTCACCCAAGTGAGCTTCATGGCTACGTGAGGATTTAAACCCTGGTCTCCCAATCTCGGTCCATCACTCTAAACACTACACTGGCTGTCTCTTAAGGCCAATTTATAAATGCTTTTAGTAAATGCATAAGTAAAACAAATGTCATTGACCGAAAGGTGGTTAAAGCAATGTATTTCATTGATATGTGGTTTTTACAGCTTCTTCTACTCTCTCCTTCCAGACACAGCAGTGAAATTCTTGGAGAGAATAGGCTCTGAACTTGGCCTACAGTGTCAGAAAGTGGAGGTAATTAATGAGAAAGCCATTGCCCCATCTCAGTTCTGTCAGGATGTCTGATCACCCATCTCCCAATTTACTGTTACATAGTCTCTCAAAGCTTATGACTTGGTAAAGGAGGTGCCATTAATCTCCTGTCATACAGGAAGCTTTGGGCTAAGGTGAATGGTTCCTGGCTCTCAAGAACATTGTTTTGTTTGTTCATTTAAAGTACTTCTAAGCCTCCCTTGACCAAGACACATTTCAGAGCTGGGTACAATGAGCATGAATAAAACTATTCATACCAGATGCAAAAACAACATAGCATCAGTATTAATAACGAGCTAGCAAAATGAGAGGCATAATTACAACTGTAAAACTATACTGCCTAAAGAATTATAACGCGGAGCTCTAGTTCCACCACCACAGACTCAAATTTGATAATCACAATGGTATATGTCTTTTAAATTCCGTCTCATCTGCTTATTCTCTTAACATCTGCAAGAGGGATATTTCTTAACATTCTTGGATTGTTGTCACTGTCAAACTTCCATCTGTTTTAAGTACCAGGAATAAGAAGATGGCGTTGGATTCACAGGAGCAAAGTGTCCACAAAACTCCTGTTAGTCATGGGTGAAATGTAGACCACAATTTTAGATTCCTTAGTTGGAATCACTGCATTAAGTTTACAACCCCTTATTATTTCCTTGTGGCCAAAAAAATGTACTCTTTAACACTTCTCCAGAGAAGACTTATTATTGACAGTTTGGGCCTGAGATACAGATAATCAGTCAGTCCTAGTGGTGAAATAATGTTGGCATTCCTTATTTGTTAATCGTGTAAATCCTCTCTGCAGGTGGTGATAATGTTTTACACAAATGATCACCGGTTCTGTTAAAATACTGGTGTCCAATACCAGCACCTAGTACGGAGGCTGGAGTCAGAGCCGCAAATTAATGACCTCAAAATAGTGCCTAGCAGAGGTTCCAAAGAGACTGAGAGCCATATTCTCCTAATGAGTCCTGCCAATACAAGGATTTCCACTTGCACAATGGGACTTTCCCCCTTCCCTCCCTGTGTGTGCCTTGAACCCTCCCCCAAATCTTATCCAAAGGGTTGGGGGAACCCCTAGAACAGATTTAGGGGATGTGCAGGGGGGGAAAACATTGTAGAAAGAGAAATCCAGAGTCTCCCCTCCTATCCAGAGTCAGAGGCACTAACGCTTCTGAATATCAGTTGCTGGAAACCACAGGAAGCTCTTGTGCTTGGGTCCTTCTTGCAGGTTTCTCACAGGCATCTGGTTGGCCACTGTGAGAGCAGGATGCTAGACTAGATGCTAGACAAGGAGGCCATGGGGAAGAAGAACTGAGGATCAAGGGAGGACTTGGGATGGAGCCAAATGGGTTTTTTGGTGGGGAAGAGAGAGGAATTCCAGAGATAGGGCTCTTCAGGACCACATGTGTTGGCCTGACTTGAAGGGTGAAATAGAAGCATAATAAATAAATAAATGGCAGTCTTGAACAAGTTTTGATTAATTATGCCCCCTTGATTTGTGTGGTTCAAGGTAGTGGTGGTGAGGAATGTCTTCGGATTTATTCTCAGGCCACCTTCTGATTAAGCCACGCTGTGGGAAGCATTCTGATAATGCTGGTGCTCATATTGGCTGTTTTATAATTTGTTGCAGCCCTCGTGCAGCCTATAATCTCTTCATGAGCTGGCTATCCCATTAATCTCTTATTACCATGTTCTCAGGCTATTCTTGAACAGATCCAGCCTGACCTTTCCTGCATTGGGGCCTGTGTTTAGACTGATGATTGTTACAAATTAATGCCATGCAAAAACGAAAACTTTTTTTTTAAAAAAAGAAGTGATTTGTGTTCTTTTCTCTATTCCTATGTATAGTTAAAGGCTAATTCTCCCCCAAAATGTTAAAATTTAAATGGGTCAGTTTCAAATATTGGAGTTTGCCTCTACCTCAGTCTTTATCATGATAGTCCAGGGTACTTTAAAAGGACTAGCAACCATAAGCCTATATGAATTTCCCAGAGTCCTGTATCTGTTCCGGACTCCGTCCAGTGATTTCTGGAACTTCTCTGTGTTGGAAAGTACTGCATTTTATTATGCCGTTGGAGGACTGCAGGTGTGGACCTGGATCCACAGAAGCAGTTTGGGGCTGCCTGATTTCGCCACAAGGAGACACTGTGTTTGCCTGAATTCCGAGGCTCATTTTGATTCAGCCTGTGGCACTGTACCTCACACCTGTTTCTTTAACTCACAATGAGCAGGGTTGTATCCAATGCCGGTCCTACTTCGAGTAGATCCATTGACGTTAATGGACCTGAGTGACTCGGATTTATTAATTCCAGTAGGTCTACTCTGAGTAGAACTTGGTTGGAATACAACCCACACTGTGCTCAGCCTTGCAAACAAGTCTACAGAAACTACTCACCTATAATGCTTCCCTCGCTACCCATTTGCCCCCCAAGTGGCAGTTTTAAAACGTTTTTCCTGCCTCGTCACCTCACGGTGATGCTTATTTTCCACAAGTGGCTACTGCAGAAACCTGAATTGAGACAAAGCCACCTTAAGGCTCCAGTGTGCTTGCTGTCCATCGAATTCTCCCTTAATTTAATGGAACAATTTGCAGAGAAGAAAATAAGACCCTATGGAAACTCAAAAATGACTATAAAGCCCAAGCCACAATAAGGTAGAAGAGTGTGAGCCAGAACAGGGCTGCTTCTCTCTCATCATCATCATCCATCAGCCCCTGTTGCTGCCTCTCTGCATTGCACACAGAGAGGTTACTACCTTTAAAAAAAACTGTTTCCAAGTACTTGGGAACCATCTGCGGAGCTTTTTGTCCATACTGATCTAGTGACAGGACGAGCAACCCACAACTTGACTTGGTGTTCTTTTGCAGGTCTGCCCTGGCCGTGTGATCACCATCCTGACCTGGAAAGGCACAAACCCACATCTCCGCTCCATACTGCTGAATTCCCATACAGATGTCGTGCCGGTGTTTGAGGTTAGGAGAGGATTCAGGTCTCTGCATCTTGCATGTGATATTGCTGTTCAGAAAGGGTGTTGGTAGTACAAATGTGCCCCCTCCTTCAGAATGTTTTGAAAGACCCAGGGAAGCGTGATAATCCTTGCTTGCTTCATGTTTTGAATATATAGAGGACACAGGTGACGGTGCTTATATTGGTGTGATGCATTTTCATTCACATCAACACCTGTGTATTCCTGGGGGATTAGTAATACATACCGCAGAGTTCACACGTTCTAGGACGACAACAGTTGAGGGATGAGATGCAATATACCTTTGAGTAAGCCCTATAATTTAAACTCAAGGAAACTCTGCCCTCTTCGTCATTCTAGTCCTCAGCTTTATACCAGCAGAGTGCCACCTTCAGGGAGAAATAAATAGCTGTAGGCATTTAGATGGTTTCTTTAATACAGTGGTACCTTGAGTGGTACCTCTCAAACTTAATGTGTTCCAGAAATCTGTTCCCAAACCAAAGTGTTCCAAAACCAAGGCATGCATTCCCATAGAAAGTAATGCAAAAAGGATTAATCCGTTCAAGAGTTTTAAAAACAACCCCTAAATCAGCAATTTAACATGAATTTTACTATCTTATGAGATAGTAAAATGAAAGCAATAAACAATGTACTGTACTATAAAATACAGTGGTACCTCGAGTTACAAACATTTTGGGTTACAAACACTTCAGTTTACAAACTCGGGATCCCAGAAGTAGTACCTCGGGTTGCGAACTTTGCCCCAGGATGAGAATTGAAATTGCGTGGCGGTGGTAGCGGGAGGCCCCATTAACGAAAGCGTGCCTCAGGTTAAAAACGGTTTTGGGTTAAGAATGGACCTCCGGAATGAATTATGTTCATAACCCGAGGTACCACTGTAAATAAAACAGCATTGTAGATGATAAAAATTAAAATTAATTTTTTTTCTTGCCTGGTTTTATCCTTCTCTGCAGTCACACAATCAATCAATCAATCAGTAGCTGAACTGGGATCCACACGGTCTCAAAAACAAATTAACTGAAAAAGCCTCAAAGCAAAAAACACAAAATAAATAGCAGAAACAAAAGCACCAAATATAAGCTCCAGATATCACCTCAGAACACTGCAATCGGAAACAGAAGGCTTGAATCACAATTGGGGGGGGGAGGCAAATTAGCAGTGCAACAGGAAACACAGGGGGACGCAAAACAGAGCACATTCGGCTTCCAAAAATAAGTTCGAAAACCGGAACACCTACTTCCGGTTTTGCAGCGTTCGGGTTCCAAGTTGTTCATGAACTAAGCGGCTCGAAAACTGAGGTACCACTGTAGTTAGTCTCCCACAGTGTTGTTTTTTTAATTGCACTTGTAGTGGCATCAGAGTGTTTCAAGCAGGCACACATGCCAAATCACATAGGGTGACAAAGAAGATATGGATGGATTCAGCGCCTCATGTCCTCCCATCACTCCTATCTTCCTGAGGTGCTCTGTGCTGTTTTCCTTCCCACAGGAATATTGGCGCTATGATCCGTTTTCAGCCTTCAAGGATTCTGAGGGAAACATCTATGCACGTGGAGCCCAAGATATGAAATGTGTTTCTATCCAGTAAGTCCATCCATGGTGGAGGAGAGGACACATGACTGAGAAGATTATCTCATCCTATCATAGTTCACGTGGAGTGATCATTTCAGTTAGTGCACTTTAGTGAGTGTAGAAGTCAGTGGAAAACTTAATCCTGATTGGCCAGTGTGCCTTGGCTTAAATGGTAATGGGTTCAGTGCCCCAAAGGTAAACAGGAATAGATAGACTGCTAATACACACAAATGCTGCCTGCATAGTATGTGGGTGGTTAAATCCTGCAAGTAGCAAAGTTTTGTATAACTTTTGTAGCCATCTTGTTTTTATTTTATTACATTATGTGCAGCTTAATTACATCATAAGCAGTATGCAAGTAACTCAACATCATAAAAATAAAAATCATCTAAAACCATAAAATCAGAATTCAGTTAAAATACCTGCTTGAATAAAAAAAAAGTCTTCAGTAGTCATCGGAAGTCCAGCAGGGAGAGGAACCTGTCTGATCTGAACTGGAAGGAAGTTCCATAAAATTAAGTTCACTGTACTGACGCATGGGCATAGCCAGGATATTTGCTGCGGGGGGAGGGGGGCAGGACTGACGTGATTGGTCAGTTAGTTAAGTATTTCTATTGTTTTACTTGATGGGGGGGGGAGAAGCTGCCCCCCTGCCCCCTCCTTGGCTATGCCCATGTACTGAATGCACAGCTTCTGGTAGATACAAACTGTGCATCCGAGCCATGGGGGGTCCCTGATGGTGACTCCCTCAAATACATCAGTGGTTGGACACGAATCTATGGAACCAGGCAGTCCTTGAGGCATCCTGGATCCAAGTTGTAAAGGCCTTGTAAATTAATATAAGAACCTTGAACCTCTCCCAGTAGCCTATAGCCATTCGGTGCAAGCTTTTGAACATTGGAGTTGTGTGTTGGCGATAGTCCGTCTGCATCAACACTCTAGCTGCAGCATTTTGTACTAGCTGGAACTTCCAGAAAAGGCTCAAGAGTAACCCCACATAGAGCAAATTACCAATGCATGAATTACCGTGGCCAAACTATGAGAATGGCCATAGTTGGCGGACTAGCGGTAGCTGGTAAAAGGCATTCATAGCCACCAAGGCTATCTGTGCCTCTAGCAATAAAGGCAGAACCAGGAGCACCCCCGAATTCTTATTAATGTGTGGTTAATACAAATTACTTGTCTTGCTCTGCCCTGTATGGTATATCTTAGAAGTCAATGGACTCTGATCCAGGCTTCAGCTAGCTTCCAATTGCCACCCCTCCCCCAAAACCCACCCTCCCTTTCCCTCCTTTGTCATTCCTGCACCTGTGCATGATCCTGACTGGGTGTAGGCCAAGCATCTCTGGATTGTCCCAGGGGTATCATCAGCCACTAAATAAGGCTCCTTTCCTTCCAGGTACATAGAGGCCATCCGGAAACTAAAAGCCGAAGGGAGACACTTCCCACGTACTGTTCATATGAGTTTTGTCCCAGGTGAGTTAACCAAGGGCTTATTCTTTCCCATTTACTTGTATTTCTTGCCCTAATAGTTTCTCCTCCTTCCATATTTCTCTCAACCCTTTTGAATGAACTTTAAAAGGCCCAGCCCTCCTCTTTCCTTAGATCTCCCTCCCAAAGGACAGTTGAAGTAGTAGGAGTTTGTGTCCCTCCCCTCCCCTCTCAGCTTGCAAATTACACCAGGCAAGTCAACCCAACCTTTTAATCCCTGCCATACAAACCTTCACTGTATTGACTGCCCTCAATCCCCTCTCAATAACCAGACTCACCAAAAACAAAAGAAAATAAGTCGCCACCATCTCCTTTGGTAGTTGTCTGTTTAAGAGATGCTATAGGAGGCGGCTGAGGGGAACCAGAATTTAATACAGTGGTGCCTCGCAAGACGAAAAGAATTCGTTCCGCGAGTCTTTTCGTCTTGCGATGTTTTTCGTCTTGCGAAGCACGGTCCGTCGCAACTGCGCCTCTTCAAGCGGCTTTTAAAAAAAAGCACAAGACGTTTTCGTCTTGCGAAGCAAGCCCATAGGGAAATTCGTCTTGCGAAGCAACGCAAAACCGAAAAACCCTTTCATCTACCGAGTTTTTCATCTTGCGAGGCATTCGTCTTGCGGGGCACCACTGTATCTGGTAGTGGCGGTGGCTGTTCCTCCTCCACTGCTGGAGGCTGTATGCCTCTGAATACCAGTTGCTGGGGATCACAAGTGGGGAGAGCGCTGTTGCACTCAAGCCTTGCTTGCAGACTTCCCAGAGGCATCTGGTTGGCCATTGTGAGAATAATGTAAGTGGGCCTGTAGCCTGATCCAGCTGGGCTTTTCTTTATGTGGTCTTTGTAGCTGCCCAAAACAAGGTTTTTGCTTGTAGATCCTTTAATAGACAGCCATTCTTGTTCCATCCTTGGAACACTAGAGGGCACCTGCAGAGGATGCATGTACCACAACCAAGGATTTTGGGCCTGACTGGGTGTAAATGGAAAGTCTGTGTTCTCTCCTTATGCCCTTTTTGTGGTTAAAAGCAATCATGGTACCTCCCAATTTGGGTTGAGACCATGCCACTGGAGGGGTGGGTGTTTAACCCTTTCCCTTCACACTACTTCCATGGCTTAATCACTCCCCACATCCCCACAGACTGCTGCTATTAACTGCAATATAGGTTCATGTCCCCCTCCCTTCTCTGCAGCATATAACCACATAGGTTTAATTCAATAAAAATACATCAGAGGGGATCCAAGCACCGTTCTCCCATAGAATGTTTCTTCTGGCCCTCTGCTGCAGCCCAGGTAACCAGATACTGATACCTGCTATTTCTGCAGCCTTTTCCGTATTAGTACAGTCTGCAGTTTCCTGGCTCTCCTGAGCAGACTGACTGGCTCCTGCTACACAGCAGGAAACAATTTGAACATCACAAATCTCTGTGTCATTGCTAAGGTGGATCATCACTGTGAGCTGAATCGCCACAAGTGAAATCCCTCCAGGTTCCCATAGGGAACTGTGAGTTGCCATAAGCTCTTGGGCCTGTTTTGACTCTCAAGTGCAGAGAGAAATGTGGTTGGTCTCTGGAGAATGAAAGCAAAGGTGTTTATGTGGCAATTGGTGATTCACTTACCTGGTCTCTTTTCCCTCTCCTGCAGATGAAGAGATTGGGGGCCACAAGGGGATGGAAATGTTTGTGAAGCGTCCTGAGTTTGCAACGCTTAATGTTGGCTTTGCCTTGGATGAAGGTGAGACTCCCATCAGGGAAGCTATTTTGGACTTGAGTGTATGAGGGAACCAGCCCATACATTTTGCTTTACCCTTGCTTCAGTTTATCCTTGGTGATTACCTGGGCATACTTCCTCTCTCACTGCCAGAGAGAGAGAGGGGGAGAGAGAAAGAATGAGATTCTGTTAGGTCACAGGCTTAGTGTCAAAAAGGGGCATACAGTGGTGAAGATTCTTTGTTTTACTGGTGCAAGGCTAATGATGAACTCACTTGCATGAGATTAATGAATCCCCAGCCACTTTGCTTTCCTGGTCAAAAGGCGCTTCAGAAAGCCTACTGTGTCTTCTAGCTAAATGTGTTGTTTCCTAATTCCATTCTCTCTCTTCCCCCAGGCCTGGCAAACCCGACAGACACTTTCACTGTATTCTATGGCGAAAAATGTCCATGGTGTGAGTACAATCCGGGATTCCTTCTATGTTTGTGGGTTTGGATTTTTGTCTCTGTTTGTGGTTCCCTCATGGCTACTTCTGGTCTTACATGATGTTTGCTTGCATTTTCAATACAGATCTTGGGAGAGATAATGTCTTTTGAAAGAAAGAATTGTTGAGCCTCTTTCACAGGGAAGTCACGAATTCTTCTGAGTAGTTTCTGGAGTTTTGCCATACCCATGTCTTCACTGTAAAATAGTCACACATGTAACACTTCCTAGAGCTTTCGGGGCTTTATGGAGGAGCCAGAGCAGATAATGAGACCAGCATCCTGTTGAAATTGGTTTGGGACTTCATAATTCTTAGCCACAGCTGTTTTTCACTTTCACAGTAGATTTGAATCTGTGGATTTTTAGTCACAGTTAACATCACTGGAATCAACTTGGAATTTTAAGCCTCCTTCCTTGACTGGTTTTTTAAACCTTGGGATTTTCAGTAAGGGCTTGTAACTTGTGAGTTCGGATAATTTTGCAGTGAATGTCTGAAAGTCGGCATTCACATGTGTGTGTTAACAGATTGTATAAGTGTGATTGCCAGCATCCCCTGCCTTATATCTGTAAAAGGGAGTGGGGATTCATATCAAGGTAACAGGATATCCACCATTTGTTGGATATACGAATGGTAACATTGCCATAAAGCTGATTTACTATAGTTTGCTGCTTTTATTCCCCTTCCTAGATGGCTTTGCCTCACATTTTCTCCCCCTCACCCATGCTTGCTTTCTGGCTCCCTCTCTTTGGGATACTGCCACAGTCCAATGTCTCATCTGCTGCCTTACTGCTGTATCTTTAGCTCTTCCTCAATTTATTCCTATGGTGCTCTAGCCCATCCCTGTTGCCTTCTTAGTACGATGCCCACAAATGGAAAAAGTTTTATCATTCACCCATTGTTGCGGACAACTGCTAGAGAGATAATGGAGGAAAATCTTATAGGGTCTACTCCATGATAGTAAAAAAAACCTACTTTCCCACCACTAAGCATATCCACTCAGTATTATACAACAGAGCATTTCTGAATAGTTAGGGGCTTTTTACAACTTGGAAACAATTTTTTTCTTGTACCTACTCATGACATGGATTCAGGTTACATGGAAACTAGGACAGAGGTATGCATCCCACCCTTCCTACTCCATTTGTAGGAATACCAGGGGTCAGCAACCTTTTTCAGCTGTGGCCTGGTCCACTGTCCCTCAGACCTTGGGGGGGGGGGGCGGACTATATTTTGGAAAAAAATATGAACGGATTCCTATGCCCCACAAATAACGCAGAGATGCATTTTAAATAAAAGGGCACATTCTACTCATATAAAAACACGCTGATTCCCAGACCGTTTGCGGGCAGGATTGAGAAGGTGATTGGGCCGGATCTGGCCCCCGGGCCTTAGTTTGCCTACCCATGGAATAACCTTTGTTTGTTCTTTGAAAATTCACTGTAACGCAAAACGTTGCACTACAGTTTGCATGCAGTTTTGTTTTCGTTTGTTTGGGCGCACTACGTTTTAAAAATGGGGCTCTTAAAGTACAGACTATGCCATTTCCCCATATAAGTTGAGAAACAATGGATGCAATATGGATGCAAATGATGTGTGCAGCTAGGTTGCTGCGGCTTTATCAGCAACAATTCCTGCTGCTGAAGAAACAAGCCCACTATTCAACTGCAGAAGCCGTTTGGCTCATCAGCCTTGGGGGTCTGTGCAACACTCCGGTACTATTCTCTCTTCTTTGTGCATGTTGATCCTTTGGATCATGGCACGCTTCCTCTAAAAGATGTGTTGAATGTGGTTCTCACTTACTGTAGGAGTTGGGCATCAAGGTGTTGCTTGGGCTACCTTGCTTACCATTCATGTTTTGTGCTTCCTCTGAATACTTTGCAGGGATTAAAGTGAAGGTAGAAGGGAACCCAGGACATGGATCCAGATTCATTGAGAACACAGCTGCTGAAAAGATGGTAAGAGATTAGGAATAGGGGCGAAGTGGCGTGGGAGGCGAGGCTGCTTTTGTTTGGCAGGGGACAGAATTGTTTGCTTAGATCTAAAAGCAATGCCTTCAGCCATCCGAGCTGAGGTCTGTTTTCATAGACCTTTCTTTACACAAGCCTTTGAGCCTGGTACCATCCAGCTGCTGGGCCACCTTGAAAAACATTTGCTCATTAGAATATGTATCCATGTTTCCATATTGTTGCATTGACTTTTCTGCTTTCTTGCCCATAGCACAGAGTGATTACTTCCTTCCTGGAGTTTAGAGAGCGTGAAAAACAAAGGTGAGGAAAAAAGAAGCCCCTATGGGAAGCCTGACTGTGTTGGGAAGGGGGCTTCTCCTGACCTTCTCTATGGCTCACTTTTGTTTGCTATTTATTTGGTGACCATTTCTAATGTGCACAGGCCTTTCAGTCCTTAAGTTTGTCCTCGTAACTGAGATAGAGCCATCCCTTAGGACTGATGCTAGCATTATTCATTGGGCCACACGGATGCGTGACTCGTTGCCATCTGTGTGGGTTGAGGAACATTCAGGTTGTTGTAGAGCCCATGAGCAACAGCCCTGCTGGGCAAAGGCAGAGAAGCTTTATTGCAGGGAGGGAACTGACCTATGGCCCTCCAGATGTTGTTGAACTACAACTTCCACCAGCTCCAACCAGCATAGCCAGTGGTGAGGGATGGTGGGAGTTGTAGGCCAACTACATCTGGAAGAATTCTGGTCCCCTATCCCAGCATCAGTGGCACTCATTGTTCCTGAGACAAGAGGCTTGCAGTGGAACGTGTCTATGTTTCCAAGACCACTTGTAAGCTGCTGTATGAGTCACCTGTCATTTGGACTCCGCTTCTTATGGGCGGGAATGTTAGCTGCTCTGACGATTGAAAATACCCACTGTTCCTGCCAATACTTGGAACGGTGATGTTAGCCTCCTGTTTCTTCACCCTTGGGACTTAGGGAACAATTAAGTGCAGCGTTTCAAAGATGTGGGGTGAAAGTCTTTCTCCCTTGTTTCTTGCAGGTTGAAATCAGAGAAGCACCTTACCTTGGGAGACGTCACTTCCCTCAACCTGACCATGCTCAATGGGGGCATCTCCTTCAATGTGGTCCCTTCTGAGATGTCTGCTGCCTTTGACATCCGCATCCCTCCCACAGTAGATTTAAAGGTACAGTATCTGGCTACTGACAGAAAGGAAGGAGATAGGGGAAAGGAGACTAATCTTCAGGCTGTGGGGTATTACCTGGAATATGCTTACTGGGAAATGGCTGGGGAGTGTATGTTTACTCTTCCTGCATTGGACTGTGTCACCTGGAGCTCTCGTTCCTAGGCTTCTTATGTTAAAATTGTTTGAGACATCCTATAAAATATTACAAAATGTTATAATTTTTTTTGTCTTGCATTGGTTATCATTGATCACATGAAAGCACCTTGCAACCCTAATCCTAATCTGGTTATGGTTAGGAGAATTGAAGGGGTGGATTTCTTTGTCTGTAAGGTACCTCCAAGAGCCCTGCTGACTTTCCCGTTCCACTTTTCCTCCTTGCCCTGAAGGATCGTCTCCAGTTGCAGGACCCGCCTTCAGAGGCTGCAAGAGAGGAAGGAGCCAGTTGGGGAAGCAGTTGAGGGAAGCCTCTGAGGTTTGGCATGGTTCTAAGCCAGCATGGATCCTTGGATCAGTGGTTAAGCTTAAGGAGCATTTGATATTTTTTTATATATATTTGTGGGGGTAAGAATGGTGGTTAACCATGGCAGGAAGGAGTGCAGAGGATTCTGGGATGAGTTAGAAGACTGTGGGATAAATTGAAATCAGAATCATTCTGAGATCAACTAACCCCTTTTACACCCAGCTGATCACCTGCAGAAGAGAACCCTCTCCAGATACCGTTTCATCAGGAGGTCCTTTCTGTACAATGTACATTGCCTTTAGTGTGGCAGTACTTACCCCTTGGACCTCCTTTCTGCTACGTACAGATCAGAGAGATTCTATTTTTCCAGCACCTATTGAAGACTGTGCTTTCTTAAACAAGCCTTATAAGTTGGGTTTTTTAAAAAAAATAATCCGGTCTGTTATCTGTTATTACATCTGAAGTGACTTTTATATGTTTTTGCTGATGATGTTTTTATTGTTAAACAGATTCAAGATGTTTCACAGGAAGCAATTCCTGGATGAAATAAATAACCATGTTGCTTTGTTTCTGCTCTGCAGGCATTTGAGGAGCAGCTCACAGCCTGGTGCCGGGCGGCTGGGGAAGGTGTTAGCTATGAGTTCCACCAGGTAACTGTGGAGACGAGGGAATATTCCAGCAGCCTGTTGCCACCCCCTTAGATCTAGACGCATAGCTCAGTTCCTGGCTTATGGCTACATGGCCGCCTGTGCTGCTGCAGCTGCTGCTGCCACCTCTCTCTCTCTCTCTCCTTCTCTCCTCCATCTCCCTCTTGGCCCTCTCCTCTCTCAATATGGCTGCCCTTCTGTTCTGCCTTGTCTCCCTCAACCTCTCGCACTCCTGCTGCCGCTTCTGCCGAGCCCTTGCCACAAGTCTCCTGCACTGTAGGTGCCCTGTTGCCTCCTCCAAGCTTCACCCTCTACCCTTTTCTTTGGGCTAGAAATACACGGATCAGTCGGTGACCTCCACAGAGGAATCTGACCCCTGGTGGAAGGCGTTCAGTGGCACCTGCAGGGACATGTGAGTAAGACGCCTCATTCCCCCCATTCTCACACGCACTCTTCTGAAGACACCTGTGGAGGCTGGTGGCTGTTTTCACCTGCCGGACGCAGAAGGAACTGTAAACACGACATCATTTTGGAGGGAGGGATGTGTGAGGGGGGAAACCTAACATTCAAGGCATTCAGAAAAAGACTCCCCTAGGATCAGTATGGAGAACAGGAGAGTGGCCCAGTTATCCTCACCCTTCCCAACGTCTCCCATTCTGTTCATCCGAGGTACCCTGTGCTCCATTTTTAAAAATTCTCACCATCCGAATCCCGCCTTCAGGCAGCTTGGAGCCTCCATGGCAGGAGAAAGAAAAGCCTAGCTTAGCAATGGGAGCTCCCCTGTCATAGTATCTCTGTCTTTGTCAGGAACATGAAGCTGCAATGCGAGATCTTCCCTGCTGCCACAGACAGCCGCTATATCAGAGCGGTGAGTGCAAGTGCGTTTCCTGTGTGCATTTACCTTGTCAGTTGATTTCTTCCAGTACTTTGGTTGAGCTTCTCTTGTCTCCTCTTCCCCCTCCTCCCCCCACTGTGTTGCAGGCAGGACACCCGGCTATCGGCTTCTCCCCAATGAACCGCACCCCTGTGCTGTTGCATGACCACAACGAGTTCCTGAATGAGCAGGTCTTCCTTCGCGGGATTGAGATCTACGCCCATCTCATCTCTGCACTGGCCAGTGTCCTTCCCCTGCAAGCAGAGGCCTGAATAGGGGCATGCAGAGCAGAAGGCAGCAGTCCGAGGGAGAGAGATACCAAAGAAAGAGAGAGAGAGAAGCTGAAAACCTGCATTGCTTCCTATTTTGAGACCGGACCCTGCTAGAGGGGACGTAGGCCTTAGATGTTTTGATTGAGGGCTAGGGCTTGCTGAGATCACACCCAAAGCAGACTGTTGCATTCCAGCATCCCTGAGTGGTACACAAGGGGGGCAAAGCATGTTGGAACCAGAAATGTACACTTACACCAGTACATATAAAGTGGGGCTCTGTAGGCGTCGGCAACTGTTTCTCTGCTCCTTACCAAAGCACTTATAGTCAAGACCCTTGTTTGCACAGTTCCTGCATCAGGTCCCAGAGCTCCAGCTCTTTATCATCACCAGCTACCCATGTTGCGTTTTCAAGGATAATCCTCAAGCACCAGGTTTGTAGGACTGAGGTTCTCACCACTGAGGTTTCTTGGGTTTTGTGGCAGAACGTTATTGCCTTGTCACTGGCTCCTTTCACCGCCTTCTCCCCTTAACACCAATGCTGCACCCTTCTGCCATGTGATTCCCTTCACATACCAAACCCAAGGCCAAAGCAACTGGAAAATCAGGGTAAATCCTAAGCTGCAGGATTAATCAAGCTCCCCCCTGGTTCCTTCTTCCCTTTTGTGGGTTGATGCTCTTGACACCTAGCTGGTTTTCTCTGCTACAAGGCATGCCTAGTTCTCAAAGATCCAGCAACCTCAAATTTTCAATGGGAGTCCAGGCACCATGGAAAAGCCCCAGTTTTTCCTCCATTATATGCTGTATGGTGTTGGGCAAATCTACACACTCTCTCTGTGCCCCTCACTTGTAGAGGGGCATGAAATGTTGCCACGGGCGCTTTGCCACATGAGATCTTCCTACAGAACTTGGTGAAGATGAAGGAAAAGGCAGGTTTGCTGAGGGAGATAGTAATTAATATTGCCTTACTTGGAACCTGCCTTCCCCACACACCAAAGTAGGATTGGCATGGGGATGGGGTGTCTCTCTGGATATTCACTCTTTGGGACTTAACAGCAGAGGTGCTGGCTGCAGCATGGTGCCTTAATTTTCTGTTGGACTGTACCGAGTTACTGCTGACACTTGCCATTCCCATGCAGGTAAGAGTTGGGTGAACAAGATTCAGCCATAAAGGACAGCCATCTCCTCCCCGCCCCAGAACGCTCCAAGGGAACAACACTACTTTATGATGCTTTTAGCAAAACTTGCCCTTGCTTGGAAAGATCGTTTTTCACATTATGCTACAATATAATTCCTCATCCTCAGGTTTACATGATATTTGATAACATCATCTGGAATTGCCAGCAAATTCCCTAGAAACTATACTCGCAATCACTGACATTGTAGATCAACATGTACTTAAGCAATGAGGAATACCTGCCCCTTCATCTCCCTGTTACCAGCATGCGGCTTGAGCAATAGATTGGATAACGGCATGATGCTTTAATTTGACATGTGTCCTTGCTAGTATCAGTAAAATATCACCCACTGAAGTATAGTGAGGAAGAACATGGGTTTCACTTTAAGTTTTGTATCCCAAAATTCCCCCATGCCAGAGTAGGCCTATAAACCAGGATACTTTTAAAAAGCCTAAAGCAAAAAACCCGCAAGATGCTTGTTTTACAACTCAATCCTAAGCATGTTTGGCAATAACTCCCACTGTTTTCAGTGAGGCTTACTCTTTGGTAAGTGTGCACAAGATTGCTGCCTTGGACAAAGAGTTGAATGGCTACCTTTATGAATGGCAATATGAGAAGTTAATGACTACAAGGGGTAGGGATACATAATGTAAATATTGTGATACGACCCTCCTCTTGGCAAGTGGGAACTATATCTACATCTGCATTGGTAAACCTATGTTTATAGAGCTGCCTTTATGTTCATCCCCATAACATCACCTCTTTATGGAGGTATATTTCCCCTCCTCTCAAATAAGTTTAGTGAAGAAGAAGAAAAAAACAGCAAGTGGTTGTTTGCATCCCAAAGGGGTGTTGCCTCTGGGATTCAAGGTGCCACATCCCATCCCAAGTAAATGTATTTGACAATTTTAAGCACTGCTTCTTTGTGGAGCGAAAAGCCTTAATAGTGGCACAGACTGCATAGTCAGCAATGCCTGCATTGCACAGGAGGAGGAGCCTTCCACACCTGCAATGTTTTTGCTCTCATTTGAGAAAGTGGTACACCCCCCTCAGTCATCCTGGGGAAAGTGCAGGGAGCGTGTAGCTCCCTGCATTGCACAAGCTGCTTCCTCTGGTGGGGAAAGGGAAGTGCTTCTTGCAAGATGGACCATCCCTGCACTCCTCCCTCTCTTAGGTTAGCAAGTAAGGTATATGGAACCTGGCAGTACAGCATATATAGTATGTCACTTTGAATAATGCTTAACTTGAAAGTGCGCAATCAACCAGTAAGTTCTCCTCTGCAAGTGCCATTAAACTTCCTGGTGGTTTGTGCTGATTGTGTCTACATCTCCCTATCACCTCGTAAGCACACCTTTTCACAGGTAGAAACCCTAAATGTGCATAGCTTCCACCATAAGATGCATATCTCAGCATATATATATTTTTATTCACATTGAGAAGATTAAGTACTGCAGGCCAACAAAAAATGTAAAGGTGTGTAAGGCATGAATATGGAGATAATGAACATGATCGTTGAATCCTGAGAGTTGTTCTATATTCCCCTGCGGATTATGTCTAAGGGCTTATTTGTTGGGGTTTTGAAGATTTGACACCTGGCCCTCTGTAGTCTTAAATTATCTAATCTGCTTGCTGGCGAAATGAAAATAATAACAAGCTTGTTCTGATTTAGAAACGTTAGAAAACTTCAAATTTGCTTACAATGTTCCATGTCAAAAGGCCAGAAATATACAAACTTGATTTTAAAACAAAAATAGGATGAAGGTATTAAAATATATTCAGATTTCAAAAACTCAAAAGGTGTTCAGTTTTGTTGATGTGATAAAATGTTCCTTGAGGAGGATGTGGGACTATAACTTTGTTTCCCACCAGATGGCGCCCTACACCTGACTATCCTCTGGCAAACGCTAATTCCCACTTTACAGGGCACTATCTGCATTGTAGTGTTTGCTGCAGTTTGGTGCAGAAAGGGGCAATGCAAATCCCTTAGTACTTGGCTGCTGCTGTTTTATCCATTTCTTTTTGGTTTCAGGATTCACGTTGGCAAACATGCTCAAAGAAGAGAGTTTTTAGAGTACGTCACAAGTTTCAAAGCACAGATAGCATTTATCCAGCAATTTTGAATGAATATGAAATGACTGAACTGATTAGTAGTGTGCTTACTAATTAAGGAGGAGGTTGAGGAAGAAAGGGATGCACCCATGGCAGTTATAAAGCCCTTCTCTGTGCTGCAAATATGTAAGGGGTGTTGGGGAAGGCCAGAGGGTGATCTGCTATACTTCCCACTTTTCCGTTGAGAAGCCCATGCAGGGAGGCATATGCCCACTGGACTAGAGGATTGATTTGGTTATTCCTGTGTTTGCAAAACAAACAAGCAGAAAACCCTAACAGCGTGTCCTTGAATGGACATCAGTGGCCCAAAAATGGATTGGGGGGGGGAGAAAGGAAATACCTTTCATCTGAAATGTTCACATTGTGAGATAGTCATGACATAAAGAGTGTGCTGAATTGGTAACAAAAATTGGTTCCAAAAAAAGAAAAAAGCTGCCAGTGGCTGGTTTCAGTGTGAAATGTACACAGCAGAGTATGCCCTGTGTCCTGCCGCATCTGTATTAGGAACCTGGAAAGGGATGTGAAGGTTGGCAGAAGCATTAAGCACTGGTCCCTCTAAAGCAAACTGGAAAGAACTTCAGCAAAGATGTCGCAAGGCTGAAAGAAGCAGGCAGTGGACGTTTCACATTGGTCACTTCGGTAGCAGTGGGGAGAATCCAACTACGATTATATCAGGGGGGGGGAATACTTCTCGCTATACATGTACAATATTCTTGAGATCTGAATTAGTTGAAAACACTTGGAGGAAGGGGGAAAGATCCTGGAATAACTGTGGTCAGCTTGTGGGAAACATCCACTCAATTTGCTGCAGCTGTCAAAAAAGCAAAACCAAATGTTGGGAGACCACTAGGGAGGGCTTGGTGGAAAACCACAGTACTCTTGTGTTGTTGCTCTGTTACGATTCCTCTGATCTACGCATCTGGTGCTGGCTAAAGAAACAACTGTGTCTTAGGGAGACGGCTGGTTTGACTCGGTAATGGTGTTCTTGTATATTCATTTGAATCTGCTTCTCAACACACTGTACAGGTAGACAGGGCATGCTCAGAACTCAATAATATCTGGTGGGGGGTGTTGTTCTAAGAATATGAAACACAGGTGTGATCAAAGCCTCCTGGAATAGACACAGCCCAGTCACATCTGGGATTTGACCTGGATCAAGTTGGGCCCCAAAGCTTGTATGTCACGCTGGACATTTTCTCCCGCCAGATAAATCAAGCCAGGTGTGGAGTGGCATAATTCTGACTTGCACTCCTTACGCCACAGTGCAAACATCCACATGGTGCAATGAGATGTTTGGGGAAGGGCATCACATGGGAACAGCGTGGTTTCCCTCTTTGGAGGGAAAGTTGTTTCCACAACAGCCTGTTGAGGTTGCGTGCAAATATTTGCAGAAGCCCCCTTACTCTGCCGCCCTGCTGTCTCCTCTCCACTCAAAACACAACAGCAAGCGGAATAACTTAAAGGCAGCCGTCAAAATTGAAATCAGATGAAATGCAAAAATATTATGCTTTGGGTCTGAACTTTCCCTCTCCTCACAAATGAGATCCACGTCTCCCAAGGCAGGGGCTCTCTCTTGGGGGCCCCAAACCTGCTCAACCTGATAGAAAATGATGAGTGAGCAATTGCGATGACAGGCACAATGGGGTGAGATGGATTAGCAGTGGGGCAGGTCTCAATAGTTCAGTTCAGTTTCTTGAAGTCAAGATCTTAACCCCTTAAGGAGATGGCACAGGGTCTATCGCCAATCTGTTTCTTCCTATGCCAAAGATGCAGTTGGCCAATAACTAATCCCATTGCCTGATTATTGCTGGGTCTTAGGAGGCAAAATGAGAGATTTCCAGGGGGAATTTGCCGGAATTCAATTCAGGCACCTCTCAGGTGGGTGCCATTGCCATTCTAAGAGAAGGAGGCATTCATGGTGAGTTCCGGCACCTCTTTTCCTAGAAAAATAGCACTGGAGATGAGGATTCTGGATTAGTCCTATCTCAAAAGAAGCCTATGCTAGCTGAAAAGTTTAGTGTTTCAGCTTCCTCTTTTCACACTGGCAAATCTGTTATGGAATATTAATATAGAAGAATGCTATAATTTGAAGTTGAGCCAGTGGTGCAATTCTCAGGGCCAAAAGCAACCATAGATTTATATTTTGTGACATGGTGGTATCCAGTGAATAGAGGGCTTTATTGCATTACAAAGCATCTATTAACATTTCTTAATCCAGGCAATGTGCTGAAGTTGGTTTCACAAAAATAAATTATTTATCCGTATTACTGACAAAGGAAATTATTTTCATTCATCAGTTTAAAAATGGCACCTGTGTTCGGAGTTACTGGGAACTGGATAAAAAAGGATATAACCATATTTACTAAGGAATAAGCTGCACCAACACCTTGGGACTGACTTCTGTGCAAACAAGCATAGGATCACATTGCATATTATTAGTTAAAAGCAAGTCAGTTTACCAACTTAAAACACCACCATTTTGTCTTTCTCAGATTAAAGATGTTTGTATTTGTTATACATATTAGTTCCAGGCATGGCAGGAGGAGGGTACCAGATGTACGTATGGAAACAAGCATGGGAGTGGGGACTGAATCCAGCTCAGTCTCTACAGCCCACTTTTGACATGTGAGTGAGGCTGCCTACCTGTCTATCACCTGGTGTCATACGAGGTCAGGTGATACTTCCTCTGCAACCCTGGTTTGAATCCAAGCTGTGTCTGCAAAGATTCCTGCTGAACGTTGGGCTTGCATTTATTGATTGATTGATTGATTTAGCACCAAATACAAGCTCTGCTTTCAAGAGGGATTGACTCCACTAGTGAACTTGGCTTGGGAGCCTCCAGCTGGAGCTGATCCCAGTGGGATTTGCAGCCTCGTTGCCAAAGGAACAATCGATGCACCTGTGCAGTCCCAGTGGTTCCTTGGCAGATGCAGCTTTACCTCTCCTGAACCTGATTAGTCAGATCATGTCAGGTAAGTGAGAGGGGGGTGTGGCCTCTGAAAATAGCTCCATGGCATGCATAGAGTGGCGGCTTACAAGCTTCAATGGTAATCTACTTAACCTGTTCCTTCCCACCTATCCTGCTTCTCAATTAGTTGTTGGCTCTTCTCCAAGCATGACTGGCTAGCTGACTCCTAAGGAGCCCAGAGAAACACGCAAATGTGGGAACAGGGCAGTATTCAAGCCCTGTGGGTTTGGCGCAAACATGATCCCATTTGCCCTGAAATTAGTGAGGTTTTTTAGCCATGAAAAACAAGAGAAGTTTTTGAAAATACAACATTAACTACAATGCCTCTAGCTTCTCCTGTTTCATTTGGTGACCAACACTACAATAATAAACAACTTTTTGAATTGCAGCAAGTACATTCATTCCATGTAATTTATGGTGACTGCATGGATGCTGAGGAAGTCAGGCCCTTACACCTTTAATAGTTTGTAAAAGTGGAAATTTCAGCTGGTGCAGTGTTTCTACCCCCACGCCTTGCCTGATAAAATTCCCTCTTCTATGCAGTGATTAAAAGTACAAGGACCCTTTTCATCTGGTCTACCCAGCGGTGATTGCTGAGCCCTTTTTCATCCCCACCTCGCTTCCAGAAGTGTATGTGAAAATGGAAGGTAATCTCACATTACATTTAATACTAAATGCCTCATTGTTGCATATGAGGATTTGTTTGTTTATACTGCTGTTCTGTGCTCTCTTGCCTCATTATAGTGTTACGACTCATCCCTGTTCCTTCGCCGTACTTAACCACAGACTGCTCTGTTTAAGCTTTCCTGTAGTGAATATAAGCCTCACCGATTGACCAGTTCAGACCTTATTTCTTCAGCCTACTGAAATAAGGCCTCTGGGCAATAATTCTGAATGCAAGAGCTTCTAGTGTGCCTTAGCCATCTCTTTGGTATATATTTTGCATATTAGCTTGTTTTTGGATCACAGTTGAGTATAAGGCTGATGATTCGGAGCAGGAAACATTTTGAAATATTTCATTGATTCAGCAGGGAAGAGAAACCTGAAGAAAGTTGGGGGTAGGAACCAGCTGGCTGCCAGATGACTTTACCACCAAAGCCACAGGGCCCTGCCTCTGGAATTACTAGCCAAATAAACCTCTGGCTTAGAGCACTGGTGATTAGCTAGGCCTAGCATTGAGAAAAAGTTGTTAAGCAGTGAAAAGGGCATTCACCAAGAATAACAATTTACCAACTGGGAAGCTAACCTCTCCCAGCTAAAACTAACCGTGAGGGATTCCATGCTGTGAAGGTGGCAACTAGATTAACCGTGTAGATAATGGTTGTGTGTAGTTAAGCAACTGTAGCTCATCTCTGTGAACTGAATGAGTTTGCTCTCTGTACATGGAAGATAAGCTATTGTGCCGTTTGTAAACGATGATGCCTAATGTGGAAAAGGTGCACACAATTCACAAAGATGTAGTAAGAAATTTAAGCAGCCTCTGTCCAAGGCGTTAACATCCCAGTTACAGTGGTACCTCAGGTTAAGTACTTAATTCGTTGTGGAGGGCTGTACTTAACCTGAAACTGTTCTTAACCTGAAGCACCACTTTAGCTAATGGGGCCTCTTGCTGCTGCCACGCCGCCGGAGCACAATTTCTGTTCTCATACTGAAGCAAAGTTCTTAACCCAAGGTACTATTTCTGGGTTAGCGGAGTCTGTAACCTGAAGCGTATGTAACCTGAAGCATATGTAACCCGAGGTACCACTGTACTGCTCTCCAACAGTACCATCTAGCTGGTTCAAGAGGCCAGGGCCGGCCCAAGACATTTTGTCCCCTGAGATGAACCACCAAATGGTGTGCCCCTCCTCCCTGCAAGTGAATATGGGTTGAGTGAAGATCTACATCAGAAACAAGGACTGGGGAATAAAGATCTACATTGGGATGTGCTGCCCCTATGGATCCTGCCGCCTGAGGCAGTTGCCTTACTTGGCCTCATAGGTGGGCTGCAGTGGCGTAGCATGGGTTGTCAGCACCCGGGGCAAGGCAAGTAATTTGCGCCCCCTAACCTGTGGATTTGCGCCCCCTAACCCGTGGATTTGCGCCCCCTAACCCTAACCCCCAGATGTTGCGCCCGGTGCGGCCGGCCCCCCCTGCACCCCCACGCTACGCCACTGGTGGGCTGGCCTGCTTGCCTTCCTACTTGCTCCATGTCCCACTGCAGTACATTGCTGCTCCTTTCCACCACCTGAGTTCTGACTGATCTGGCTGCTGGATTTGAATGAGGAGACTGACTGACTGATGAGAGCAGGTAAGTGGTTGTTCTGGCAGTACTATACAGAGATTTAAGCCTATTAGAATCTCCCATACTTTACATGGAGATATTCCAAGTTCAGTTCTTTGACATCTCCAGTTGATCTTTAGTAGTAGGGACTCAGGCTGAATCGACACATGAGGTTGCACAATGGATTGTACCACTTCAGCCTGCAAGTGGGAGATATTCAGTAGATGATCCCCTACATACGAAGGGGTGGGAAAAGCTTCAAGTAGAAAATTAGCTCAGCAGGAAGAAGGTTGAGCTAAAACATTATTCATTACTGTGCTAGTTTTCTACTTGCACTGAATTTCTGTACACAAGAGAGCATTCAAAAACTAATTCCACTCCTTCCAGTCTGAAGTGGTACAGTCCACTCTACCACTTCAGGATTTTAGCACCTCATTCTGTTGCATGTTAAGATCCAGACTACGGCATAGCTGACCTTAAAGTTGCCTGCAAATCTATCAGTGCAAAACTTGCGGTGAAAACAAATGGGAAAGGAATTTCCAAAGATAGAGTAGATGAAAGAGCAGCTTTAAAAAAAATGGGGTCAAACAGGCAGTGTTAAGTGTGAAATCTAACGTAGTGATAGTCCCCATAGCTTGCTTCAAGTGGGGATGGTAGATTATCTACTTTGTGACCATGACATTCACTACTCTTTAAAGCATGATGTTCTAATGAAGAAACAAAGACCTTTTGTGTCAGCGTCCCCTACCTAAAAAGCTTTGTAAATACAATGTTAAGTTGCCATGTTAGTCAGGCCCGTTCCAAGCAAAACACCAACTAGTCTTCGTTTCAGTAAAACCCAGAGCTTAATGGGATCAGAGAGAATGGAACAAGGCCTTTGATGCTAAGGAGAGTCTTTGTGTTGACCTTTGCTTCTTGGCACAGAATGGAAACATCTATCTGAAGTACCGCAGGCCTACAACTCCCATGTCTTGAACTTCCAAGAAATATAAGGCATTGCCATAGAGGTTACATAAAGAGTACTTGGGAGAAGAGTTGACTAATCCTGGGATACTGTGGAAGAATGACTGAAAATGACAGCTTTCGATTCCAAGAGGGAAGCTGCCTTTTATTGAACTTAAGAATGGATCAGACTGAAATGCATCTTGTCCAGCATTCTGCTTTTGACAGTCAACAGCTTCTGGGAGTTCACAAGTAAGGCCTTATCACAATGGCCTTCTGCATCATCTGGTATTCTGAGGTAAACTGCCTCTAGGTGGGCTGCTATAGTGGACATCTAGTAAGACAGCTTGATGGATTAAGAGTTAAAAACCAATGGCTTGGCATGAAAGAGAAGATAGTACCTTCCCTCAGGACTAGATTTTTTGCTGACAGATCTGTGGAATGAAATTCTCAGAAAGAGACTGAGCAGTGGTATCTGAGGAGCAAGTTTCCTGATCTCCATACAAATATCCCAACTTTATTCTGGAGGAATGCTCAGTAGCATTCAGTTCCTTCATCCTTAAATACTGGGGGAAAGGTCAAGAGCCGGGGTGCTGGGGAGAGGTGAGGAAGTGAAGGTTATCTCGGGCGAACACGACACTTTTGAACCACCAGCTATGTAGAGTTAATCTGGCTGCAACCGTCCTAGGCTAGATTCCAGTCAGAAACAAACAAAAATAATTTAGCTCCCTGTATAATAACAAAGCCTGACTTGCGAATAGTGGGTTTTTATTATTCCCTGGCAAACTTCAGCTTTTGATTCAGTGACATTCCTATTACTGAACTACACCAGTCCTCTCTGACTGATGCCTAACTCCAAAACCCCTTTCCCTTTAAAAGTCTCAGCTCAAACCTTGGTCACTGGTTCTTAGTGGAGCAGAAAATTCTGCCCTGGCATCTGCTTCCCACTTTCATCTCCTTTCTCCGAGGAAGCCACTGAATGGGGAGCAAGTGGATGTGGGTGAGGGAGATCTGACCTGAGGCGTGTGTGGCGGCAAAGGCATTTTGAGCAAGCTCAACGTGCCTGGAACAATAAGGCCATTGGTAGTATTGCTTAGATTGGGGTGGGGGTGGGTGGGCTGTCTCTGGATCACTGAGTGGCAATTTTAGGCTTCGTTGGTGGGTGAGGAATGTTAATGGAAAGGGCGGGAGCCTCTGCACATGGTCAATCGCCTTCCCTCCTTGAAGGAGCTGAAGCTCTCTCATTGCAACCAGAAACTGACCCTTTCTCTGCTTGTGCCTTCAGACAGTGAGAGGAAACGAGGCACCCCCTTGACAAACAAAGCTTTGCTTTCATAGCTGTGACCTCCCTTTCTCCCTCAGTTCAGTGCTGAGGTGTGACTGCTTGCCACACTATTCTGCCAACACAGTACAGACTTAAAACTGCAATTCCCTCCCTCCTTTCTAATCTACACAACTTTTCTGGTGCCTTTCAGTTATGATCAGCAACTGCTGCCCCTGCTCTGTCATCTGCTGGCTTGGCCAATCTGTAGTGTCTTCAGGATGTGGCCTTCCTTGCTGTGTAAGTGGCTCTTGCCCATCTCACTCTTTTCTTAATAGTTTGTGCAGTGATGACAGATTTGTTAACACATGAGGACCCCAAGAGTTTCCATATATATCCTGAGGGTTTGCATATCCTGAGAGTTTACACACACATATATATTACCCACTTTATTCCTCCCACAAGAAGTGAAGACTTGGATTTGTGAAACAGACATCGCACTTTAAAATGCCACAGACAGAGCTTTCGTATCACTTGGGTGACCTGAATCCAAGCCCAACACTTCTCAGATGAGGCAGGTCACATGTTCAGTTGCAAGTCACAAGTCACGAAATAACAAGAGACATCCGTGCAGGTGCAAGGCTGCCCTTTATCTGCCTCAAGTAACTTGCTCTGTCAATAGATGTGGCTGGTATGTATAAGCTCATAATTCCTTTGCCATTTTAAGGTGGTGAGATTTTTCATATTCAGTCCTGTAGGACTCATAGATGCTATCTAGGGCTATAGGTATGAACTTGAGGCTCAGGTTCTTGATGGATATTAGGACATTTTTAAAGTGAGCGAGACTAGTCGGAGTTTAAAATTTCATTTTGCACCCTGAGAGATAACAGTTGTACTTTCTTACAATGCATTAAGTGGAACATTGTTCACAGTGCTTAGTGAATATGCAGGCATTGTGCTCTTTGCAATGTGCACCTCAAAGACCTACCAGAAATAGAATCATGCAGACACTGCTGAAGAGAATCTTATTGAGAACAGCCAAGCAGCAGCATAAGGAAGATGATAATGGTGGAACCTAACCATCACTGTGCGTGGTCTCCCAACAACATGGTACACGGCTACCTTTGGCTGGATTTGGTTGCACAGAAGCTGGTCAGAGTTTAGAATTCCACAACACTTTATTTGGCAGCCGGTTATACAACAATATTGTTCTTCTACCCTAGGCCATAAGGAGAGTGCAGAGTTTTCACTGCCTCTAAAAGCCATGAGGATGAACGGACCACTTCTATGCCAAAGCATCAGTCAAGCATCACTAGGGAGTGACAACAACCCTTCCGTTGCCACCATACTTTTGCACAGCGTGGCCCTGGCACAGTGGCAGCCATCTTTAGGGTCCTGGGTGACAGCATCTTTGGTCTGGACTGTAACAAATAGCATCTCTGCTGTTTGACTGACTCCTTGCCCCTGCAGAGCGCATCCCATTAAATCTAACAGTAGGGACCATGGTGCTCCCGCAGAGGAGATATGCGCTCAGACAATAGAGCCAATGTGTGCTGCTTAATGAAAGCATCTGACTCCAATTACAGCTCCCTTGGATTTGCATTTCTGCTTAATTGAGGAAGTGAGAGTGAAGCTGGCATGACTCCTTGCAAACTCCAGCAGCCTTTTATCTGACTATAATGTGTGTTTAATTAGCCGGCAGTGAGTTGGCTACAGTTATCCCCAGAAGGACTTAATGAAGTCATCTCCCAAGATGCATTGCCACTCTGTAGGGTCTCTGGGAATAAGTCCCAGGGTAGGTGATGGAGCATACACGATGCCCATCCTTAGGCGCTGGGGACAAGAGTCTTGGGAAAGTATGGGTGGCTGGTGCATGAGTTTTGCACAGGAAAAGGATAAGGCCTGCACATTTGAAGTTCAGCTTCTAAAACAAAGAAATGTGAAAGTCTGGTTTGTTTCATGCTGCATATAGACTCACAACATATATAGTTACTTATCTTCATGCCTGGTAATGTGGTCATGATCAGTTAGCACTTTGTACTCTGTATGCACAAAAGCAGAAGGCAGGCCAAGACTCTCCTGGCTTTAATTGGTGTCTCACTTTCTTCAACTAAAAAAAAAAAAGTGTAAGTGGAGTGACTTTATTTTGCACTATGGGTCTTTCTCCTCTCTCCTTCCCCCGAGCCTGACCTCAGCAAAGTGCCATTTAGTGGTAATGTTGAGTACAACCCAATATAACTCCTCATAATATAAACTACATAAATGTATGAATGTAACTCAGATGTTACATTAGAAGCATAAAGAGGAAGTACAAATCACCAGCTCATCTTCTCTTTGCCTTTCATGATATTTTGCTGCCTGAGGCAGAACATCGAATGGTGCTCCTTCCCAAGTCAAAGGAGCTTTGGACCAAAGTTATTTTGGCACCTGAGGCAGAAAATTCCATAAGCACCTTGATTGCGGGCTGTAAAAAAAGTCATCATAATTAATTAAGTAACTAGCAGTTTGCTGCATTTTCCTGACACCGCAAATCAGCTGCCTAAGGCAGCTGCCTCCCTCTGCCTAATGGTAGAGCCCAACTTGTACTATTCATGTAATGTTTGCTGTGGGGTTTCTTTGTTGCCAGAATGGCTTCTAGCTAGTACTGCTGTGCTGCAGTAACTGTCTTTCTGAGATCTAAGACAGGTAGCCAAAGTGGAGCTGTAGTATAACAAACGATAAATTCTGTCTCCTGTTATTATGGGTTAGAGCTAAGATTCTACATGATAGCTGATTCTTTTAGTTGCTTTATTTCCCTTTGCCTATTGTTATCTATTACTACAAAGTGAGTAATCTTGCCTTAAATAAGAACTTAAGAGGTGCCCTCCAGATGTTTTGTATGATAACCTCATCAGTTCCCCTCAGCATGGCCAACAGAGACATTGGGAGTTGTATCCCAAAACATCTGGAGGGAACCACTTTGGCTACCCATGATTTAAGGAGTAGGAAATTAAATTGTTGTTGTTGTTGTTTCCTTGCTGGTGTGGGGTGACCTGTACTGATTATTCCTCCAGGCCTAATCCACTTGTCCCCTTGGGATCGGTCTGTTGCCAAGTAAACTGTTGCCCAATCTCAAGTCTAAAAAATGAATCGTTTCAGGCTATAGGTTGAGATAGTCATGCTTTGCTTATCTATAGCAGCACTCAGAAGGCCTGGCTCTGGGTCATGTCCAGACATTTTACACCCTACTGTAGTCTTCTGCCCCCGCTGCACTTATAGGGTCTTATCGCACTCTTCATAAATACCTTGAGGGGAACCATATCTCCAAAAGCAAGACCTGCTGCGCTTGATGGTTTCCTCCTGTGTGCTTATCTTTTGGTAGGCTCCTGTGATTCCAGCTCAAAGGGATACAAACCAGGGGAAAGACCAAAGGGCCTTCCTAAGAACCCCACTTCAAAGTCTCATCAGATTTGGGACTTTCTGCTGCTGCAGGGAGATTATGAACTGCAGTTGTTCCTGATGCACTAGGCACATCTGGCTCTTTTACCCTTGCCCCATGCCCAAGGTCATAAGAAGTGCCAAAGCATTTGGCCTGTGTGACCACCTTCTAGTGCACTAGACAGTCAAGGGGCATCTCACTTGCACTTTTCTGAGATGGCCTACTCTCTTCCAAAAGCATTCGATAATTGGAAAAGTGTTATCAGCTGTTGCCAATAACTTTTCAGATTTGCCCCGAAAACGTATTTTTGCTTATTGAAAACAACCATAGGCGCCGACTCCATGGGGCCTGAGGGGGCCCGAGCCCCCTCAAAAATTCGTTTGGGGGGGCTCAGCCCCCCCAATAATCTCGGGCGGCGGTGGGCGCGTCCGCGGCTTTTATAGGGCGCCCGGCGCGCACCAGCTCAATAACGGGCACCGGTGCGGCGGGGGGCGCCGGGCCGGGGGAGGGGGGCGGCCGGCCTGTCTCCTTGGCAACCCCATTGAGCAGCGCCGGCTCCCCCGGGAGGGCCATCCCCCCGCGCCGCCGATCGCCAACACCGCCGACGCTGTGGCTGCCCGAGCCCGAGCCCGAGCCCGAGCCCTACCCGAAGCCCGAGCCCGAGCCTGAGCCTGAGCCCGAGCCCAAGCCCGTCAGTCAGTCAGTCAGTCAGGAAGGAGAAATGGGGAGGGAGACGAGGGAGGAAAATTGCGCACAGGCTGAAGAAAGGAGAAGGGCGAACGAGACGAGCTTCCAACCCAAAAAAGGGCTGGAAGACTGGGAGGATGAAGGATCGGGAAAGAAAGCGACGCCTTCCCCGCCCGCGACGTCGCCCACTTGTCATTGGCAGCGAAGCGGGCGCCCAGAGGAGCTGGGCACCGGTGCAGGGCCGCTCCACAGCCGCGGAGGACAGCTGCGTGGCTAGCAAGGTGCGCCGCGTAGAGCGCGGCCCTTGTGTGGCCCGGTGGCCAGGCAAGCTCGGGCGCGGACCCCCATGCGAATCTAAGACGGGAGAAGAGGGCAGAGCAAAGGGGGTCCCTTCCCCAACCTCCGGCTCTGAGACTTCCCTGCGCCCCAGAAAAGTGAAAGGATTTTCTCTTCTTTTTTTTTAATAAATATTTCATTAAGTTTTCAAATACAAAGTTAGAAACATACACTGAAGAAAAAAGTAAAAGAACAAGAAAAAGAAAAAAAGAAAAAGAAGAAAAGAAAACCAACCATTCAACACATTTTTTATATAACTAACTGGACTTCCTCGCATCTCCCTTACCCTGCATTCTTTATAATAAAGATATCAGCAAATTATTACCTTGTTTCGTACCTTATTTTGTACTTTTCAAATACTATACCTCTAAATTTAACATACTTTTCATCAGTTACTTATATCTTAAATTAAACATAGTATTACCTTAGATTTTGACCTTTTCTTACTTAAAATATAATTTCCTGTTTCCCAAATCTAATTGCTGAAGCTATAGTTTCCGAATCGTGTAAATTTTTAACATTCATACAACTTATATTGTTTTTGTAAATAGTCCTTAAATTTTTTCCAGTCCTCTTCCGTTGTTTCTTCTCCCAAATCTCGGATTCTGCCAGTCATTTCAGCCAGTTCCATGTAGTCCATCAATTGCGTCTGCCACTCTTCCAGTGTGGGCAAATCTTGTGTCTTCCAATATTTTGCGATAAGTATTCTTGCTGCTGTAGTTGCATACATAAAGAAAGTTCTATCCTTCTTTAACACTTTCTGGCCAACAATGCCCAAGAGGAAGGCCTGTGGTTTCTTGGGAAAGGTATACTTAAATACCTTTTTTAACTCATTATAGATCATTTCCCAGAAGGCCTTCACTTTTGGACAAGTCCACCAGAGGTGAAAGAATGTCCCTTCAGCCTCCTTACATTTCCAACATTTATTATCAGACAGGTGATATATTTTTGCAAGCTTGACTGGGGTCATGTACCACCTATAAATCATTTTCATAATATTTTCCTTCAAGGCATTACATGCCGTGAATTTCATTCCGGTGGTCCATAACCTTTCCCAGTCCTCAAACATGATGTTATACCCAATATCCTGAGCCCATTTTATCATGGCTGATTTGACTGTCTCATCCTGCCCTCCATCCTCTTGCAGAAAACTCTTTGCCTGCCCTGCCTGTATCTCGTTTTTGCTTTTTAATTCCACACACGCACCCTTCGGACTTCGTGGCAATCGGGCGCACGGGTGCGTTTCCTAAGAGAGTGAGGACCCCCGCCTCCTCCCCACCTGCTCCCTCGCCAGCCAGCCAGCCGCGCGCCCTAGCCGGAGAGCCCCGGCCGTCCCCGTCGCGCAATCGGCTGGATCTCCCTTCAGCAGGCCGTGCTCACAACTCGGCCCAGGGACCCCCAGCAGCGGATCTCCGGCTCAGCTGAAGAATCCGGCAACAAGCCCCCTCCTCCCTAATCGCTCCTCCGAAATACGCTCCAAAACCCCCCAGATAGGCTGCCGGCCGCCAAGTCTAGTGGCGCCCTGAGCGAGGGTCTCTCCCCAACACCGCCACCTCGAACTGCGTTCTCCCGGCTACCCGAGCGAACCAGCGGCAGGACCCCGGTATGGGCCCCCCCAATATTTTTTATAAGTCGGCGCCCCTGAAAACAACCCCATGAAATTAACTAAACCAAGGACTTTCATTGTAATAACCCATTTTATTTTAAATTAATGTGTTGTTTGTCCTACAGACAAAGCTGATACGGAGGACGTTCTGAATTATAGGGTCTAGGCTGGGGCTAGCCAACCCCCCCCCCCAGGCATGGGGGCTATGTGGGTGGCAGAGAAGAGATGTGTTTCCCCAAAAGATTTCTTATCCTTTCAGTGTCTGGCTTTAAAAGCAAATTCTTAGACTACAGACCAGAGTAAGTAGTAGTTGTTTAGTTGTTTAGTCGTGTCCGACTCTTCGTGACCCCATGGACCAGAGCATGTCAGGCAGTACTTCAGTATAAAATAAAAATCCAGGTAACATTAGGATTTCCAGGCAGTACTTGCTATTACTGTGATAACTTTTGAACCCTCTTCTTACTCTCAAATGGAGAAGAAAACAATATCTTGTAGAGGATGCTATAGACAACTAGGATGAGAAAAGGACTGTCTTTGTAAAAGAAGGTAGATGGGGTGTGTCACCATCTTGCACAATATTATAGAGGGACTGGCTGCAACAGGTTTGAGCTTCTTAACTTGCAATTAGGAGATGCTCCAGGTTTTGTGTTGCTAAGGAGTGGATCTTGTTGTAATACAAACTAGAGTTAGGCAACCACCTAGGAATCCTCCTTCCTAGCCTCTTGTCTGTTTCCCCCATGCTATCCCCACATAAATCAGAACACATGTTTTCTCTTAGGTTACCAGCAAATCCAATTGCTTCCAGACCCATTAATCTCTGTCAAAATATTAGTTTTCTGAAGCTAGAGGTCTCCCTCTTATTTAATCATCAGAAATGTTCTCATTAGGAGGGGTAATGTCTTCATTCACACTCTTCCTGCATCCCAACGTGACATCCCAGTCAGGGTCATTGCATGGGATAAATTTAGCCCTGTGCAACATTTAGGCTTCAACCCTATGCATGCTTACTTTGGGAGCAGGCTTCATTGGCATCAATGGGATTTTTATTCTTCATTCATAAAACACCTAATTTTTTGTAAGTACTGTACAGATAATCCCGCCTGCTGGCATGCAATTGAACATGCATAATGTAAAATGAAAAGGGAATGGGGAGTGAAGGGGAATGAAGGCAAAATAGGTGTGCAGCCTTAAAGCTTGATAATTGAACTTATAGCGTCCAGATGAGGAGACAGTTCTGCAAGAGGAAAAGCCAAAATGGCAGTAGGTCCAGTCCTAACAGAGTGAGCATGGCTGTCTGTCCGAACTAACACCCATAGGATTGTGCTGTACTTGGTGTCTGTTCTGCAGAGAGCATAGGCAACAGCAGACTTAGAAGCCAGTCATCTTAGCATACCAGAAAGTGCCTTTTCCTACTTGTTTATGATGTCACTAGTGGGGCTGTCCTACCATTAGACAGAGTGAGGCAGAGAGCACAGCCCCCCCCCCCGGATGCCCTGATTTAATCGGGGCAGTTGAGGGGGTATGATGTAATGCACAGCGTTCCACACTTTTCATGTTGGTGACACACTCTTAAGACATGCATCATTTTGCGGCACAGTAATTCAGTTTTACTAGCCAAACGGAAGTTACACTGACCCCTTTTCAGCCCTGGGAGGAGCTCAGGGAGCTTTCTTGTGACACACCTACACACTGCAGCTGACACACTAACGTGTCGCAACACAGAGTTTGGAAAGCTCTGATGTAATCAATATGGAACCTTTTTCTGTATCCCTTTTATGTATGCCCAAAAGGACACGTATAAGAATTCTACTAACCCAGAGGACTTTGCAGACCCAGCTAGGTTTTCAATAGGACTGCCTGTGTGCATGTATACTCAATATATGCCCAAAAGCTTCACTCAAGCTGCCTCTGTTTGGAGTTTCCCTTTTGGCGCCCCAGACAATGAGCCCTGGGCTAAGTTTCTCCATCAAAGGTGATACCAGTGTTGGTTAGGAATCTGGTCCATTTTCTCCCTGCAGATTTACAGAGATATTTTAGGTATTGCTGCCTGCAGGATAGTTTGATGGAGAAAGATGATGTCAGGAGTGTTGTGGACGAAATGAATAAGGATCAATCACGTGTCCTTGTTATAAACGAGGTAAGGGACATGTAATGAAATTAACGGGAAACAGGTTTGCAACTGGGGAAGTGCTTTTTCATACATCATCCAACAGATCTGAGAAACTTCAAAGAGTTATGTGATGCCTGTTAGGTTAACCAAGATCTCCAAATTATTGAATAAATATGTAGAGGATAGCTTCATTCATGGCTATTAGCCAAGCATACAACTCCATTCCTAAGGTATCAGTAAATCTCTGAAAGATTTTTGATTTTCTAGTTCCATGGTTCTCTTAATGGAATGCAGGCTCCTTTAAAAGCCCCAGAAAAAGTCAGGGGCAACTGTTTCCCTCCTTTGAACACCTCCAGCCCAACTACCTCAAACTTGAATTTTCTGATTAAGAATTTCAGGGTTACTAATTCACCCTCATTTTTGGAATAGAATGTTTTGTTTTCGTTTTGTTTTTTTGCAAAGACTTCTGGATTTCAGTGACAATTTGCCCTTTTGGGGGAGCAGAATAAAGACTGCTTCCCCCTTTTATTTTAAGATTTGGGAAATGGAACAAGTATCAAAAAGGCAGGTCCTGAAATAACAGTTTAATTTTTCAAAATAATCATATTTAATATGTAAGAGGAACAAGATGGAAACAAAGTATTATTTGTTTATTATTTATATTATATTTTATTGTTTATATATATTTGTGTGCGCGCACACACATACAGTAGCATGTCATATACTATGGTAGAATCTACATACATATAAAAAACGTTCTGAAAATGTTTTTTAAAGCGTTTTTAAAAATACATTGAATTTTCCATAAGGCTCACCATCACTATCTAGTGTATATTGCACTTAAAACACACTTAAAACATGTTATTTGCAGCTGTATAGCTGAGTCCTATGTCTTTGGGGATAATAAAGGCTGTGGTCAGTATTCAACTACTGCATTCCGTCAGTGCAAGGATTTCCGCTTGTGCAACGGGACTCTCCCACTGTGTGTCCTGTGTCCTCCCAAAATCTGCTCCAGAGGTTTGAGGGTATAAAGCAAATTTAGGATGGACAGAGGGAGGAGAGATGGAGAAGCAGAAATTCTTGCACTGATGGAACATTCACTTAGCGTTACGTTGGATACAAGTCCATTGGATCTCATAAAGCCTCATTCCCCATACTGTAATCTTATGCCTTGATTTTCACTACAGTTCGGTTTGGAGCATGTGAAGCAACAGGAAGAAAGAGAAAGCCCTCAGCATTTACATTGTGGCTTTTTCCTCACAGTTGAAGAAACACAACCAGTTGACAAAATTGTATAGGTCATTGGGTGATAGAATATTGAGCGTTTGCAAACATCTTCCCCCTGATGTAGATGCTCACATTGGTTATATGGTTTTGATTAAAATTTATAAAGTGACATTTCCGGGAGAATTTTAAAAAATGGTTTTGCAAAATTGTAAACACATTTTATAAAACACCAGGCTAACTGTTTTTATTTATTTATAGAAAACCCAAACAATTTTGGAATTTAAAGAGTGGGGGAATGTCCATTCTGTGTTAAAATACAAAGAGGGATTGTATTAACATTGCATCAGTCTGTTGAACTGAATGTTTGACAACCTGTTTGCTTTTGTCTAGAACTTCACAACCTCTCCTCAACCCCGTAAAGTATGAGTCATCCATAAACTGTAGCTGCATGTGTTAGAATTTCTTTAACACACCATTTCAGTGGCACTGTGCTCAGAAACCTTTTGGCAATTACCAGCATGGGATCAAATGCAACACATGTACCACTGTTTTCTTTTTGTTTTAAAGTACAGTATCTTGGCTTTATTTGAACTTGAGGGTTCAAATTTCTCCCAAGAAAATTGACCCACCTGATCCTATGCATGCTTACTCAAAAGTGAAGGCTACGGAGTTCAACGAAACTCATTCTCAAGGATTGCAGCAGGTCTGAAATATCAAATCTGTCTCTACTTTTAGCTTTTAAAATCTTGGCTCTTAAATTACCCATATTTATGAAGAAGAAAAAGCCCAAACCTCACATATGCTAGAAAGGCAAGGAACAGAAAGTTTAAATTGATTCAACCTTGAAACGTTTATGGATGCAAATTAGATCAGGAAAAATGTAATCTTGTTACAATTATCTTGTTTGTTCCCAATTTCATTATTACATACAAAGGGGACCATAGCTAGTGAAATTTCTTTTGCTATGATAACCAATAAAAGAAAGCAAAAAAACCCCCGCAACATTAACTCCTTCAGTGCTGTTTCTGCTGTAATACCTGAGAAATAAGGAGTTATGACTCATGAAAGGTACCGTAATCTTAGCTGTGGAGAACTCCCCCCCCCCCAAACGGGCAATGTGAAGGGTGTTAAACAACCTCATAACACTCCTCACTATAATTTACTGTCTAGAGCGGAGGTTGTCAATCTTTGGGGCCCTATTTTGAATTTTGAGAAAGTTTTGTAGGTGCCTGCTACAAAATGGCTGCCATGGGGGCATATAACTCAAAATGGCTGCTGTGTGGGTGTGGCATAACAAGAAATGGCTACCATATCTAAAACAGTAAAAAAGAGATGGGGCTATAAAATGGTGAAGGCATACCCAGTGGCAGAGCAACATGCTGCAGCCCTGGAGCAGAGAACAGGGGGGCATGGTGCGCGTCCGGGGTTGCACTGCGTGTGGCATGTGTCTCTGGGTGTGTGTGTATGTGTGTGTGTGTGTGTGGCTGCGATGGCACCCTTTCCCCAAATGGTGCCCGGAGTGGTGCGCTCCCCCGCCCCCCTTCATACGCCAGTGGGCATACCCCCCCACACACACCATTAAGCTCCCTATCAGCCCCATCCCATCAATGGGGGAAAAGCACCTGAGCCAGCCATCATTGCTCTCACTCTCAGAGAGAAGCTCTTTGCACCTCTCCTTTGTTCAGGATGAAAAGTTTGGTGTGTGTCCAGTCCTGACATCCAATGAAATGTGAGCATGTTTAATAGTGCATGTTCAGTGTAGTAGCCAAGCCAGTGCAAACAAGATGTGAGTAGGAGCAGCAAACAGTCTCTCACACATCGTGAATTTTTGATAAATTATTTAATGGGAGCATTCACGGGTGCCATTCAAGGTACTGGGCAGGCACACTGGTGCCCATGGGCACCACAGCGGGCACCCCTGGTCTACAGCTATCCTTGTCCTGCTCATTAAAGTTGTTAGTTTCAGAACTTGATCAAGAGAATTCTGCCAAGCTAAGAATGGTTGTGGTTCTGATGACAGCACTTTGATTCCAAAGGGTTTACCTGGAAAAAGTGTGCTGGGCCACTCCTTTCTGTGCGCTGACAGGGTACAAGAAGTTTGCCAGGGCTCTTGCTTGCCTGAAGAGGGAGAGAGGTGTGTTTGTGTGTAGAAACATCTGACTTTGCCTGGCCAGATTGCACCAACTGTAATGTTCTGTTGTGGGTCCTGTGTATGAAGGCAGACCCTCCATGTGTCCCTATTTTCCAGGGGCATCCCTGATTTAGAGAAGCCATCCCAGTTTCTGGTTTGACCCTGGAATGTCCCACTTTTCCTTAGGATGGCCCTATGTTCATTGGAGAAATGTTGGAGGGTATGGGAAGGAGCAGAGAGAATAGGAGATAACACTTTGCTTTCTTGGGCAGATCTTGTATACCTCTAATATCACTAGTGCTGACTAATGACATTGATTGTAAAGCCATTTCCCTTCTCCGGACTAATGGAGTTGTGGGCTGGACACGAACCCACCCCATGCGCGGGGGTGTGGCTAGCCCCCGCGTCATAAGGAGTCCCCTCCGTGTCACGCCCCAAGCCGACCAATCCAGTCGGCCAGGCGGCATTGGTGTGCTCTATTTAAGCAGCCCGTGGGGTGTGAACTCACCCCTTTTTCTGGTTCCCGCTATTTCAAGGATATTCCATTAAAGGAATCTGGAGGGTGTGGCACCATCCAAAGCCCAGGCGGAGACTAGGGCCCTGGCACGGCCCCTATTGGTGACCCTGGGGGGAGTTCCTAGTTGATGTGCACCAACAGGGCTCCCCCTACTGGTGGTTAACCCTTCTGAGACTTCCTGCAGGCAGGCAGGAGTCAGATATAGTCAGTTCAGTTCCAATGCCTAAGCCAATGGGTAGGCAAACTAAGGCCCGGGGGCCAGATCCGGCCCAATTGACTTCTAAATCCGGCCCGTGGACAGTCCAGGAATTAGCATGTTTTTACATGAGTAGAATGTGTCCTTTTATTTAAAATGCATCTCTGGGTTATTTGTGGGGCATAGGAATTCATTCATTCCCCCCCCCCAATAAAATATAGTCCGGCCCCCCACAAGGTCTGAGGGACAGTGGACCGCCCCCCTGCTGAAAATGTTTGCTGACCCCTGGCCTAAGCCAATACCACTTATGGTACATTCTGTAACCAATAAAGTTCTGGCCTTTTTTAGCCCATTAACCTAAAATACTGGTGTCAAGTGTCTTTATTCCAACAAAGAGAAGGGTTTGGGGCCTTGCCATGCAACTGCGCTTACTTTACGACTGCCAGATCCCATATATTGCACACTGCCGAACCAAAACTTCAACATGGGGGAATTCGGCCCTTGGACTGCAAAAAGTTTCCTCACCCTTAGAGTACAGAATCAAGTACCTAGCGTCACATCTAAATTGGGTCGCTGGTTCTTGCAGGTGCAATTTGAGCATGCCAGCTCAAGGCCGTACCTTGCTGAGCCCGGAATCCTTGCACAGTCACAGGTCAGACTAAATGTGGCACAGGTGCGTGGGATGCTGCTGCAGGGGCAAGCTTTTGACACATGGCTGGAATCATGTTCAAAGTGAGTCTTAGCTGTACAGGTTTGATGGGGTTGAGTACTAGTGGGCAGAGCCGAAGTGGGATGGGTAGGAGGGTCACATTCTTGCTGGAAGTAGGGAGAGCAGGGAGGCATTTTGTCTCTGGGGCCTGGCTGGTACCGTCTGCGCAGCATTGGCAGTGCGTGAATGTTGCTCTAAATGAAGAGGCCCTTTCCTCTCTCGCTGTGATTCATTTCCAGCTGGAGTTCAAGCCTAAGAAACACTATCCAGAGATAACTCTGTTAGTGTGTGATTTATGGGGCTCCATTCTCTTCACTGACCTGCCTTTGAGCACCTAGATGGAGTTCAGTGTATTGGTTGGGAAGCCGCTGTGCTTAGAGGAATTCTGCATATGTTTGCACTGATAGGCTTGAGGGAAGGAGCCTAGGAGCAATGGACTCATTTCTTGGACTGCTGCAATTTGTTCTATGCCTGGAGGATGACAGCCAAGAAAGTTCCCCCTCTCCTCGACCTTAGCCAAGATGCAGATGAAAAGCTTGTGCACCTCCCAGCTGAGCTGTGGAGTGGAAAAGCTTAGGAGGAAAAATGTGGACGCCCCCTCCCCCCGGCAGCTTGCTCCAGTGCTCAGATGGGCACCCAAAGGCCTCTTGTTACCCATCCTACTAGTCCCTATACCTGCTGCAGTGAGAATGGGTTGACCTTATGACAAGCTTCTGACTTGGGGCAGTGTGTAACAAAACCAACCCAAATAGGACTACGTACATTCCCATCAGTTCCAGCTAGCCTAGCTAGCAAACAACATCTGGAGGACATCAGGTTGCAGAAGGCAGTGTGGTGCAATAGTTAGACCAGTACCTGAGAGACAAGGGTTCAAATCCCCACTCAGCCATGAAACTTACTGGGTGACCTTGAGCCAACCCACCGTCTCTCAGTCTAACCTACTTCACCGGGTGGTTGTTGCAGGGATTACCAAATGAGGGGGAGAACTATGTTTGCTTCCTTGAACTCCTTAGAGAAAAATGGGGAGGGGTCTATAAGTGCAACAAACAAACACAACAAGCAATGCTGGGAATTCTTATTTTAGTGCTTATAGTCTTTTGTTAGAAGAAATTAACCTGGGGTGAATTTATTTTTATTTTTTAATCCAGTTCTTTACATTTAAATGGTTGTTAACCTGGTCTACATTTGTTCTTGTAGATAGGCCTAGAGAATAGCACTTGGCTCTAAAATGTCATGTCTCCTTCTGTATATAACCTGTGTGTCAGAATGAGGGTGCCACTCCTATTTACATTTGATAGTCATACTGAATTATAGCATGAACAAAACCAGCTTGGAGAAAAATACCTCATCAGGTTGACTTAAAGCATATTCCTTTTTTTGGCCATCCTTAAGCCATTAAACCCCTAAATTAAATATATTGAAAGCTATGGAAAATTTAATGCACTCTGGAAAAATTATAAAAGTATAGCCAAATCGTTTTTATGTTTCTGAAAGAGTAACCAGCACCAGGAAGAGACATACTTTATAATCTAGATACGTGCTTGATCTGGGGTTGCTTGCTGAGTAAAGGCATTTGAAGCATTCAACAACCTAAACAGGAATGGAAAACCAACTGCTAACAAGAAATCACACACACACCCCTCATCCCCAACCATTTCTCTCTTTTAAGTTCTCTTCAAATCACAGTCTCCTGTCTCTTTTGAAACAGCCAGCCAGCCAGCCAGCAGGATCAGAGGCAGTTTTAGCTTGCTCTGTACAGCTGTGAGAGCAGGATGGATTACAAAAGCAATATTAGGAAATTTGAGAGGAAGGTGGTGGCGTTAGGTGTGGAGAAAGCAGCCTCTTGGAAGGACGACTCAACTGGGGCATTGCTCCCTGCTTGGGAGGCTGACACACCATCACTCAGTGTCCATCCAAGATCTCACAAGCCAGACGTGAACCTCATGCTTTTGGCTTCTATTTTAATTAGGAGTCTTGAAACCCTAGAGCGGGGAGCTTGGAAGGGGATCCTCTAGTATTAATGAGCCTTTCATGAAGTCAGTGGCCTGGAGAACTTGCCCCCAGAGAGAGGGGAAGGTCAGAGAAGCCTTGAGTGTTTTAGGGAAAGGGAAGCCTTTTGTTTTTCCCTTTGACCTTGCAGGCTGGAAGCTTTTAATTATGTCTCTGTTTCCCCTCCTGGGGCTCAGCCAGTTAGACATCTAGCTTGTCAGGCAAGCAACGCTGGCCACCTTCGATAATGGCACTGCTGCCTGATGGTTGGGCACAGCATCTGGGAGAAAGAAAATCCAATGCCACGTGCAGCTAGTAGCTTCACAGAGAGATTTGGTGGGAGGGCTGGAGAACCATAATCATGGTTTTGTCCTGCCATGGCCTCTGGTTAAACTAGGGTTGCCATATTTCAAGAAGTAAAAAATCGGGACACTAAAGAGTTGTTGAGCTTCAAAAACCCAGACATTGTGCCAATTTCCCCAAATTTCCTCCAGACCTATGGCAACCCTTGCTAAACGGGTTTTGATGTTTTTTAGCTGAATTCTGCAAAAGGTGAAGCTGGCTCCCAGCAGGATCACTGCAAACATTTTGCTGCAGACTGCATCACTCCCTGAGTGACTGAAAAGTTTGCAAACTTTCTGTGGATAATGCATCAGTTCAGTCAGAGGTCTCCCTGCAACAAACACAGTACTGTATAGCAACTGCTACATTCACCCTATTTATACCAGTGGTGTGAAGTTCCAGGGACGCAGTGCTTGCTTACTTACTAGGTTTAATTTCCTTTGGAATGATGTTTATTCTGTTTTGTAATATCTGAGTTTACTTACCCAGATGGGTAAGTACCCAGAGTTTATCCTTCGATAGGTTGGGAGAAAATCAGGCTCCAAACTGTTCCACTCAGGGTTGCAGATTATTTATTCTAGTGTTTTTGGGTGAGTAGCTCAGTTGTCACTTTTTGCTACTCCCGTTTCTGTGTCCACTACAGTGGTACCTCAGGTTAAGGACTGAATTCGTTCTGGAGGTCCGTTCTTAACCTGAAACTGTTCTTAACCTGAGGTACCATTTTAGCTGTGCCGCCACCCGATTTCTGTTCTCATCCTGAAGAAAAGTTCTTAACCCGAGGTACTATTTCTGGGTTAGCGGAGTCTGTAACCTGAAGCGTCTGTAACCTGAAGTGTCTGTAACCCGAGGTACCACTGTGCTTTCTCGGTGATTTAATCCCCCCCCCCCCAGTGCTCATAACTATTTCCAGTGTGCTCCTGAAATACACACAAACATACAAACAAACACATTTCTTTTGATCCATCAGATTTGCACAAAATCAGAAAACTGTACAAGCAAACCACATTGAAAATTTCTACATTTGCAGCAATCTGAAAAGTGTGTAGTGAGAATTTACCATTACTTTCCTTTCTCTTCTGGCTCTGCTTGTAACTATTTCCAGCATGCTCCCAAAGGAAGGACTGTAGGCATATATATTTTTGCCCTTTAAGCCCTCAGATATGCGCAAACCCAAAAACCTGCACAAGTAAATCTACAGCTGCCTGGCTGTGTGTTTTTGCACATTTCTTGGGTGGGGAAACCTATTTTTTTGAAACACACATGCCTTAAAATAAAATCAACAAATTGGAAGGCAGGAACAAACAAAAGAGAATGCTGACTGGTATGAATGGGAAAGGCTGATGGTGCTCCTTGTATACAAATTCAAATACAAGCAGGTGTGAACAGTTCCAGTCTAAGTAAAATGCAAGGGACGAGAATGGATTAACAGCTAAATATTGCCCAAATGTGGGAAAGTCCTAGGCATGTATAAATTGGGACCAATGGGTCCCATTCTCCCCTCTTTACCCAGACATTTTCCAAAGTATCACTGTTTCCTGTGTCTGTCTTTAATAGCATTCTGTATATATTAGAAATGAAGTGTTTTTATTTCTTCAAAGGTTTGTTTTTCAAACTGTGTTGGTTGTCTTGTACTCCCCGCTTGTTATATTCTAGTTTGTTATGAATTTATGTAGCTGATATATCATACCAATGATGTTGTCCAACATTGCTAAATAATAGGTGACACATCAGGTTGAGCAATGCTATTGATGGCACTATAATACCCATTTGGACGTTCCAAAACATTTTGGTAAGTTGGTGGTCCAGCTTATGCATTTGTTTCTACTGCTTTCCACTCACAACCAGCTTGCCGCCCAGTCCCACCAGCTGGTAAGAGTAACAGGGATGAATCATCTTCTCCAGATATCTCCTAGCCTTCTTGGGCCACTGACCTGTAGTTTTCCTAACAAAAGGTGTGCCAGCAATTTCAGCACTGACTATTAGGGAACCTCCAGACAAACTTTCGGGTCTGTCAGCCTTCTCTTGTCCAAACACCCATTTGTACAACCATAAGCAAATTATGTTTAGCTCTTTATTAGATTGCCCTTAGAACAGGTCAACCTAGGGGACTAGCCAGGACTGTGTGTGCACAGTGTGTGTCATTTATAAAGGTCTTGATGGTACAACTAAACTCCACTTGTATTTTAGTTTTGAGGTTGTTTGTAATGTTGCCACGATGGTGAGATTGAGGTACTTTTAAACAAGTTTGCTGCAGGAATTGTGATGAAATCTGCTAATATAAAAAGGCATGGAGAAACTTGATTGGTATTCTACCCCCCCTTTCTTTACAGAACCCTAGCATTCTGTTTTCTGCTCTTCTGGGCCTTGTTGCCAGATAACTCACTGTGTCATCACCAGCCATGCATGGAAAAGTTAATCCAGCCCATTGGAAGGTTAAGCTCCAGAGCTATAGCTGTATTGGGGATAAAGATGTCAGCATCAGTGACTTCACTTGATTCCCACCATTTGGCACCCATTCTCTTGGAGCGTTGCTCTTGGATTTGGCCAAGGCAGTAAAAAAAAACAACCTTCACTGACTCCTTCTCTCTGCCAACAGCTTCTAGAGAATAGGCCCCTGAGAAGACATTGGTAATGGAGTATGACACATGGCAGGGGGGACTAATAAACAGAATTTCCCACACTATTTATTTATTTAGATTTATAACTTTTGGGAAAGGTTTTTTTAAAAAAAACAAATTTAAGGCTTGGGCAGGTAGCATGATTTAAAACGAAAACGGTTCCATCATGCTGTGTTCTAACTATTGAAAAACAGCCACCAAGGCAGTCTTGAAGGGCCGGTGAAAATTCTCAGTCTCCAGAGGACAGGAATTCCACAGCTATGAGAGCAATCATAAATATGTCCCTACATGTCCTGGTATTTTGAGTTGGTGCATGAATAGAATAGTCAAGGGGACACTCTCGGCTGATCCAGGAGGGTGATGTTTTGTTTTGTTTTGTTGCAGGGACAGTGGAGAATAAGGGGTCTTTTAGATGTGGTTTGGTTTTTTAAATAGCATTGCCAGGGTCCAACCCTTCCCAAAGATCACATCTGCTTATCTGGAAACATATTATAGGGAACTGTACTTTGTGTGGGTGGCTCAGTTTGTCAGATTGTGATGCTGATGATACCAAGGCATGGATTCAATCCCCGTATGGATCAGTTGTATATTCATACTTTGCAGGGGGCTGCACTAGATGATCCTGCCAGCTCTGCAGTTCTATGATTCTATGAGAAATAGAGCTCATCCACACTTTCACCTGACCCATATTTTGGATTGTACTGTGTACTGATGAATTCCCTTGAGTCAGAGAACTTTTCCGCGGCTGTGCCTTGCGAAAAGCTGATCTTACTCAGTGAATCAGATACAGTGGTACCTCGGGTTACAGACGCTTCAGGTTACAGACTCCGCTAACCCAGAAATAATGCTTCAGGTTAAGAACTTTGCTTCAGGACGAGAACAGAAATCGTGCTCCAGCAGCGCAGCGGCAGCAGGAGGCCCCATTAGCTAAAGTGGTGCTTCAGGTTAAGAGCGGACCTCCGGAACGAATTAACCTGAGGCACCACTGTATTTAACAGATGAGCAGAAAATCCAGAGAGAGCTTTTGCTTTCTGATCTTCTGATTCAGTGGGTAAGATAAGGTTTTTTGCAAGGCACAGCCGCAGAAGAACGAGAAAAGCTCTCAAACCTGGGAGAATTAATCAGAACACAAATACAATCAAGATACAGGTTAAGCAGAATGTGGATGAGCACATCGTCTCATCTTTATTGCTGCTTTATATATTTCAGGGCTGAGCTTTAAAGGGTTCGTTGCTAGGGCATGACCTGCCTGTGGCTTCTCCTACCCCAATCCCCTCTCAGTTTCTTCCTTGTCCCCTGCCAGCAGCAGGACAGACCCCTTGCTTCAGCTGGTGGGGAAGTAGGAGAGAGAAAAGGCGAGGAATGGTACAGCTGAAGCTATGCCTATATTTTGCTCAGTTTTTCAGGACTTTTAAAAGTATATGCAGCATCTCTAGGTTGTGACTTGGCTGTGCTAATATTGTGTGTGGTACAGGTTGACACTGGTACCTTGACATTTGTTTGTAAAGTTACAGGGTGGTGCCTTGTAGCCCTGTACAAGGACAGATTAGATCAGTGTTCTACACCAGCTTCAGTTTCTGAATTCAAACAGTCATCAAGAGCAACCCCAACGCAGAGTGTGTTACAGTAGTCTAGCTTTGAAACTAGGTCTTTTTTGTGTGTAAAATTATTCACCAGATCGATGTCTGACACATTATGGTTACCAAATAATTCACCTTCAAAGGTTGTTTTAATTAGGTGCTTTAACATTTTTCTGTGGTATTCCAATGAAAAGTTTTGTTTTAATTGGAAAGTGTGTTTGATTTGAAAATGGCCCTCTTCCACTTTCTCTTTCTACGGTGAATTAGTGATATTCCAAAGTGATACATTCCAGACTAAAAGGCATTCTTGTGTGATAAGCTTTCAGCTGGAGGGAGTTACCAGACTCTCCTGAGCCCAAAGAATGACTTCAGCTGATGCGAGGTCCAGCGCCGAGGGCCTTCTGGCGGTTCCCTCATTGCGAGAAGCAAAGCTACAGGGAACCAGGCAGAGGGCCTTCTCGGTAGTGGCGCCCGCCCTGTGGAACACCCTTCCAGCAGATGTCAAGGCGATAAACAACTACCTGACATTCAGGAGACATCTTAAGGCAGCCCTGTTCAGGGAAGTTTTTAACGTGTGATATTTTATTGTATTTTTGGTTTTTATGGAAGCCGCCCAGAGTGGCTGGGGAGGCCCAGCCAGATGGGCGGGGTATAAATAATAAATTATTATTATTATTATTATTATTATTATCTTGCTCTTACCGCTTTGACAGAAACCACAAAAGTGGATTCAGCTTAGAGAGAGCTGTGGAAGCAGATCCCCAGTCCAGAAAGAAAAATAAGCAGGAACACCAGCTCTCCAGCAATGCCCTACAAGCAGAGCAGAGCCGTAGCTAGGTGATCTTGCACCCCTGGCAGAACCACCCAGATTGCGCCACCTAGCCACGGACAAATTAGCTCTTCTTTCTGTCTCTCCCCAAACCCCCTTCCACCCATTCAATTTACCCTCTATTTAAAACCATTTCTTATAAGGAAATAATATTTATATTTATGGACATATTTTTAGCTGATTTTGCGCCTCCCCCATCGCGGGGGCCCCTGGCGGGGGCCCACCTCACCACCCTCTAGCTATGGCCCTGCCTACAAGTGGGGCTCACTCACTTGCTTTCTCGATTTCTATGTCAGCAAGAGAGAGGAGGGAATGGGAGAAATGACCTTCTTACAATTTCTTTTATATGTTATTGGAATTGTCTTTTTTTCTGGAAGGGCTCCTGTGTAGCAAGCAGATATCCAGCTTCTTCTTGTTGTTGTTGCTGCTGCTCACATTATCTGTGCCTTTAACCGCTGTAAGGAAGGCTGCAGGTTTCCCCCACTCACTCCATCTTCACGTTGGAATGTCCTTTCTGCTGATTATATAGCACTGAAAGGCAGGTTTCCAGTAAGAAAGGATGATAGCACTAGTAGAGGAAGCACATTCCACTATGGTGGAATCTCTATTGAGAATGCCTCCTTGCATTCCCTCATAGCCCACATTGTGCACAGTATACACAATGCAGAGGACCTTGGCTGCATACACACCATACATTTAAAATACATCTAATGCACACACACACACACACACACACACACACACACACACACACACCAGGATCCTGTGAACTGCACTTTACTCACAGCGCTACAATTCCCAGAACCCTTAAAAAACTACGGTTCTCATGATTCTTGGGGGAGGAGTGCTTTAAAAGTATGGTGTTTACACAGTTCTTCTCTGTTTATTCCAGAGATTGTAATGAAACACAACTTTCTTTTTTTATTAGTCCTTGCTTCTGTGTCGTTGGGCGCAGTCTGACCTGCAAATTTAGCAGGTGTTGCTAATCTCCATGTTACTGACAGCTTCACTGCTGATAAAGGCTCAGGATCTGGCTGTCCTTATTAGCTGGCAACTGCTAAACCAGAGGTCAGCAAACTTTTTCAGCAGGGGGCCGGACCACTGTCCCTCAGACCTTGTGGGGGACCGGACTATATTTTGGAAAAAAATAATGAACGAATTCCTGTGCTCCACAAATAACCCAGAGATGCATTTTAAATAAAAGGACACATTCTACTACTACTACTACTACTACTACTACTACTACTACTACTACTACTACTAATTTATTATTTATATCCCACCCATCTGGCTAGGCTTCCCCAGCCATTCTGGGTGGCTTCCAACAAAATATTAAAATACAGTAGTCCAAACATTAAAAGCTTCCCTAAACAGGGCTGTCTTCAAATGTCTTCTAAAAGTCTGGTAGTTATTGTTCTCTTTGACATCTGATAGGAGGACGTTCCACAGGGTGGGCACCACTACCGAGAAGGCCCTCTGCCTGGTTCCCTGTAACTTGGCTTCTTGCAGTGAGGGAACCGCCAGAGGTCCCACGGCACTGGACCTCAGTGTCTGGGTAAAGGTGAAGGGACCCCTGACCATTAGGTCCGGTCGTGACCAACTCTGGGGTTGCGGCGCTCATCTCGCTTTATTGGCCAAGGGAGCCGGAAACACATAAAAATATAAAAACATGGTGATTCCCGGACCATCCGCGGGCTGGATTTAGAAGGCGATTGGGCCAGATCTGGCCTCCGGGCCTTAGTTTGCCTACCCATGTGCTAAACTGAACAACGAAAGTGGTCAGCCCTCGATGCTTCAACTCCTGCTCTTATCAGATGCTTATCCTGTGGACATCCTAGCCAAATCAGCCTGAGCTGCTGTTATAGATGCTGAAATGTTCTGGGTTTTTCCCTGGGTTTGGAAAAGACGAGAACCCCTGCTTCCAAGACAGCACGAAAGCATGCTGCCTGAGTGCGTAAGACACTTTGAATCCTGGTGGGGGGCAAAATGTGCAATTATATTTTATCAAAACTTGCAATTGCATGCAGTCCAGCACTTTGAAGGAAGCAAGTTGTTGGGAACTGCCTACCCTGTCTGTGCAAGCGCTGAGTAGCCTCCTTGTGAACTCTGGGTAGATGTAACTAATGTCCAGAGAGAAGGAATCAAAGATGTTGGGATTGTTTAACTATCTTGGTTTTATCTTGATTCTTTCCTGCAGTCTCTGGTCGAGGTCAGCATTCTAGTTAGCCCTGCATTTTGCAAATATGTTTTATTTCTAATTTTCTGCATCATTCTATGGCTATTAACTTTTTATAAACACATTTCCATTCTTCTCAGAATCCTTTCAGCCGGAGAAACTAATACTTTTGTTTTTGAAACAGCTGCATAGGTTAAGACCTCCCCCCCCCCGCTTCCTCTTAAATGTTATTTATTTAGACTACGGCCCTGTAAGCAACAGGGGATAAAAGGCTTACACTGGCATTTTGGATTCTCACCATTCATTGTCATGGATGGATCGGGACAACTTTGGGGGAGTGGGGGAGGGGAAGATAGGATGGCCTCCATCTTGGTAAAGAAGAGGACGAGGTAGGCCTTCTTCGTTGCCAATACTTTTGCGTGTGTACTTTCAAGCTCTCACTGTGATGACACGCAGGCTGCCGAAGTGAAGCAAATGAAGCAAAACATGCCACTGTTTCATTCAAGAAGCCAAATGAAGCATGCCTTCGTTTAAAGAAAGCAAGCTCACGAGGGCCGCCCGTGTTATTTCCTCACAAGGTGATGTCAGGGTTGGCATAAGATTTTTTTTTTTTTTTGCCAGAGCCGCAGCAGTAAATTGTGCCTCCTCCCCAGGAAAAGGTGCATAATACCTAAGGCTAGCTACTTTTTTTTTTTTTTTACACCTGAGCAGAGGACCCCATAAACACTTCTCTCCTTCCTGGGAGAGAAACATTCAATAATTTGCTGCTCTTTCCTCACACTCCAAATCGGCTGCCTGAGGTGGCCACTCAGTCTGCCTGTCTGTGTGGGGGGGTTTGAGTGAGGGTTATCCTGCAAGGTTGGAAGGACAAACACCCGCCACTCACTCCTCAGCAGTCTGGAGGGCTCACCACCCTTTCTGCCTTATGAGTACATGGCTTGTAGTTGCTAGCCTCAACTAGATTCCCCCTTGGATGTATGGACTGCCTATATGAATCTGTATGTTTAAATCTGGTTTGGTGGACTATTTTTTTACGTTAATGTCAACCGGCGAGTTCTTTCTTTTCTGTCTTCCTATCTATCTTTTTGTTATATTTAAAAATAACAATTCTTTCAGAAATAAAAGAACCCAGTGTGTGAAAGCTCTTGCCACCAAAACGGTGAAGTGATAGGGAATGTTTCCAGTGCTGGATTTCTAGTAGTCACAAAGCGATTAAAAGCCCAGAAACCCTGCCTTGAGAGGAGGAGAAAAATGCAGCCCCCATGCTCTGGAATAGGCTTCTACTGGATTAGGGATATGAAGTGGAAGCATATGGGGCATTTCTCTGCCTCCTGTGTGGTATTACTGTAGCAAATGCCCTGCAGAGTTTTCTCACTGCAGAATTTCCATTCAAAATGCTGTTTTTGCCTGTTCTAGCAGTCCAGGCTTTGCCAACCTGGTGCTCTCCAGATGTTTTAGACTACAGCTCCCATCAGCCTCCCCTAGCATGGTTGTGCCGTCTGCGGCTGATGAAAGCTGTTGTCCAAAATGTCTAGAGGGCACCAGGTTGACAAAGACTGGCCTAGCCATTCATAGAGGGGACTGTTAAGTATACTTATAATGGGGGTGTTTAGTGATAATTAACCTGTCAACACAATGTCTGAGGAGAGAGTTGTTACAGGAAGCCACCTCTGCTCTTGTCGGAAGCAATAAAGACAGGCCCCATACATTCTGACAGTACTCTCTTAGTTCAAGTTACTGAGACCTTAAATTGGTGGAGATGGGACTTGGTTTGAAAGAGTTGCCTGGCCCATAGAAGCACAAAAGTGAGGGGCGAGGTTAATTGATTTAACTTCTTGCTAAGTCACTGCTAATATTAGTCTCTCCTACCCAGCTTCCCTCACCCCTCACTTCCCAAGATGGGGATGACCAATGCAGTCAAATTGTTTTTAATTCATTTCGAAGCCTAACACATAGACATACCCAATGCATGCTGCCTGACAACTGATCCTAAAGGAGAGCACACAACCAAGAATCAGACTTCCTCTGCATATGACTAGAGGTGGGCGTGGCCTCACCTGTGCAGGTAAAAAAAGCATAGGACTGGTCAGCCATCTCTCTCTATCTGACTACTGTACATTCGTCGAAGAAGCAACATCTGCTTAGCCAAAGATGCTCTCTTGGCTTCCCGCCAAGAGAGGACAAAGGGACTGTCTCCGTCTGCCTTCTGGGATCCAATTGTGAACAGAATGTGAGTGAGTAAACTCTTTTTATACTTTTATAGAAGACTGTGTCGTGTCTTATCTTTTATGAGGGAATAAGGGGGAAATACCAGGACAGTTAGAGGCTTTAGCGAGCCTGAGCAAACGCATCTGCTGTGTCAGTTTAAAAAGGGGAACGTTACTCTGCTAAATTGCGGAACAAGGTAACACAAGTTGGAAAGGCTATAATCAAACAATATATCCTTTCCTACATCCCTGAACATTCCCACAGAATTAAAATAGAGTTTATGCTTAAACCACTTCCATCTGATTAGGAAAATGAAGCCATGGTTAAGCTGAGGTGCGTATGTTTCAAGAAACGGTTGTGCTTGCTCAGATGACAGCTTTAATGAATTGGAGTTAAACAATGTCAATGTCGGTTTCTGTTCCCACAGTGGGGGCAGGAAAACGTGAATTGCTGGTCCCTAGTCATTTATTATTATTATTGGCAACCACCACCATTGTTGAACCTTGCAGCACTCATCATTTTCAAAATTATTATTTAAGTACCAGCCTCCAGAAACTGGAGAGAGGAGAGATGGCAATCAGTGAAAACATGCACTTGGGGGTGGGGGTGGAATTGTTATTTAAAACCAATTTCATCAGGTTTGGGCTTCACGCTTTCATGATAGTTTAATGCAGGTAAAGTGATCTCTTTTACTAGACCGACATGGTTTGATTAGATTTTGCCAGCTTTATTCCGCCGAAGCTGGTCTAATAAAAGGCATCATCTTTCCTATTTTATGCTGAACCAGCACCATCTTCCAATGAATCACTCACAGGACGAAAGCTGAACTAGACATTACATGCAAATACATATTATTTACTCCCAACAGCCCTCTTCCATCCATTCCTGGAAAGCAGCTTGAGAAGGGGATAGTTTGAAAAATGGGACAGGTTAAGAGCAGAAGAGGAAGCTTAACCTTTCCCCTGCCTACCAGCTGTGCTCTCCAAATATTTCCTTCCAGCTTTTCCCTGAATGGGCAAAATAACTGGGTTCAAGTATGTGTTGTTTATTTTTTTATAATACATGGAAGATGGATCTCCTTCAGGAGGTTCTGGACTCTCCTTCCTTGGAGGTTTCTCAGCAGAGGTTGGATGGCCATCTGTCATGGATGCTTTAGATGAGTTTCCTACGTTGCAGGGGGTTGGACTAGATGACCCTTGGGTCCCTTCCAGCCCTATGATTCTATGTTTTTCTGCTTCAACAATATTTTATTATGCTCCTATCGTTTTATGTAATTGTATTTTGCATAAATTATAAAAATGTGTTTCATTTACAAATATGTTCTATTTACAAGCAAAACATTTAAATAGCTACCTTTCTGCCGGTAGGACGGGGTGAGGGCCACAGGAGGGAAACAAGGTTGGAAGGGGGCCACAGTAGGAAAAAGGTTGGGAAACATTGCTGTACTGGACCAATCATAGCTATATTATAAAAGTTGGAGGAGGGGGTGGATAAGGGGCTGAGAAAGGACCTTTGTTTGGCATATCACCTTAAATGGATGCATGAAAAATGAAAAAGAAAGCAGCTTGTGAACCAGGCCCCCTTTGAAGAGACAAGGCAAAAAGACAGGGATTAGAAGGGATTGCCTCTCGCCAGGAGATCAGTCATAGTAAAATCAGTTCTAGTCGCTGGTCTGTATGGATGACCTCTGACTTACAGTGCCCTTGAGGTCAAAGTCTGGCAAATTAAGTGCTTTTTAATTCATAGAGTTATAGGATTTGGTAAAATCCCTTTCCAAGACTTCTGCATTTGAAGAGGTTCACACAACACGCACTCAGCTGGGGCACTTGGCCAAGTCTTCTCTTCCCTTTTTATGCCAGCACAGGAATGTGGGGATGCAGCAGCCACACAGAAGGTGGAGGCCCAGGTGGGAAGAACCACAGCCGGCTTATGTTGTTGACATGGTTCTTCGTGCACAATCTGCCTTTTTCTCATGGTTTCTGCGTTACCAGAGAGCAGCGTAGAATGGAGCCACTTGGAAATGGCAGCCAGGGCACTCTTGTAACTTAAGAGCTGGTCCTAAGAGAGTATCTTAAGTGGAGAGAGATTTATATTCCTACTGTGTGATTTTGCTTTGGACAAACACCATGGCTAAGCGTAGGTTCCTTAACATTGAGATGTGGTTAAGTAGTGCATCACATCTGTCGAAATTGCAAGCATGCACTCCGGGGCAGGTGGGTCTCCTCCCATTTCTGAAGGCATTGCCTGTTTCTAGGTGACAAGGCTGTCCCCCTTCTGGTGCTGCTGACTCCTGTTCAACCTTCCCATTCAACTGAACAAAGCCCTCCCTGTTATCCCCTGAGGCTCTCTGTTCTGCAGGAAGGTTGAAGAGGAGAGCCAGCATCCCTAAACCCCCTTCTAAAGTGGCTGAAGTCAGCTGGAAAGGGGAGATCCCCACTCCTGGCACCTCCAGGTTCCTACAATTCAGATCCCCCCCTCTGTTTCTTCTTTTTCCTCCTCCTCCTCCTCCTCCTCCTCCTCCTCCTCCTTCATTTGAGCCTGCTACTCCAAACCTGATTTTTAACAGTGCTGAGAGGCTGATGGCACTTTGTTGCACATTATACTGTACGCACTCATTAAATCCAGCAGATCAGGCAGGCCAAATCAGGGTTTCCCAAACTTTGGTCTCTAGCTGTTTTTGAACTACAAGTCCCATCATCCCTGAGCACTGGTCCTGCTAGCCAGGGATGATGAGAGTTGTTGTCCAAAAACAGCTGGAGACCCAAGTCTGGGAAACCCTGGGCTAAATGGAGAGAGGATTACAGTTTCTTGGATTCTCCTAACTGCTACAGTATGGATTGATTGTGCTTATAACTCGCCATTCACAAAATAGTCCTATGGCAGATTATTTGTATTAAAAGAAGAAAATAAAAGCACAAAACAAGCAATGACATAATAACTAAATAGCAGGCAAGAACAGCAGTGTACAGCAGCGCAGGATGAGTAAATGTAAGAGGTGTGTGTGTGTGTGTGTGTGTGTGTGTGTGTAGTTATGAGTTTCAGAGGTGGATGGAAGTTGAGACCCTTCTAGCCCTTGGACCTAGTAAATGTTAAAATATAAGCCAGACTAGCTGTTGAGGTGATTGCTTGGGTGATGGGCCATTAAGAGAACTAAGGATAGGGGATGAAAAATGGGTGGGGGCTCTCCTCAGAGGTAGTTAGAAAGACAAAGCCTGAGTTTAGAGTTTAGAGTGATGTGACCTAGAAGAAAAGCAGGAGAGAGAGAGAGAGAGAGAGAGAGAGCGAGCGCACCATGCCGGATCTCTGAATCCAAGGCTGTGGCTATGGGAGAAACAATACCCTTTTGGGGCGTTAATGCTGTGAAGCCCTCCATCATAGGCTCAGGTTGTATGTATGTGCAAATAAGCCACATATCATAGAGACACCACAGCCTCCACTGTGCCACATTTCCAAAAGGAAACATGAACCTCAGGTAAGTACCAGGAACCCCTGTCAGGAACTGTATGAAAGTTGGTTTCCTTTTATTTATTTCTAATTCTATTTATTAACAGATATAAATGTTAGTTGTAGTATGCAAGATTTTCAAATAGGCGACTCAGGATGTCTTGAACTGGCAGTCTCTGAGATTGGCTTTTTTTCTTTTTTAGCAAGAGTCAAACAGATTAAAAAGTTATTAAAAACAAACTTCATTGTGAGTTCCTCAGTGCAATCAACAATTGATCTCACGTTGCATGTTAACAGCTGTATAGTAAACGGAAAACAAGATATGGTTTTGTGTAAGAGCATCAAGCCTCACTTTGCTATAAATGAACTGAACTGGTCTAGCATTGGGTAGTTATGAAGTAATTCCACTGCAGGGAGTTTGTGAAAGCTGACATGGTGTGGCTGCTCCACTGCTACAGCCAATTATTGTGCCAGCTGCTTACCCAAGTCTTTCCTGGCTTGTTTCTCTGACCATATTCTCCTCCACTTGGCATTCAACTGAAGTCTGCTTAGGAAAAATCTGTGTTCGGGGAAGGCTGGATAAGCATCTCTCTAGAACAGCAGTGGGGAACCTCTAACGCATAGGCTTAATAAGACCCTCCATTTGGCCCAGGAGGCCAAGCCACACCCGCTTCTCTCACATTGACATCATATATGACACTAGATGTGGGGCAGGTAAAAGGCCTCTGTGCACAAATTTGGTGTGAATAGGATGGGGCAGGGCTAGTGGATGTAATATCACTCTCCCACCTAGAGTTGTTGGAGAATTCAGATGCAAACAGAAATGGGAGCGGAAACTGCCCATGCTTGCTTGTCCAGAATGGAAATAATCCAGCAAATATGACCAGTATTCACTGTTGTTGCTTTCAGTCCACAGATGGTATGTAACTGATTATGTTCAACCCTCCCTGCCTTTCCCTTGTGCTTCTTTTGCATTGAAATAAATGCAAAATGGGGTGGAAGAACATAGCTAATAATGCAAATTGCGTAAGTTACATTGTTTTGCCGTAGCAGACAGCAAGGGGAATAACATAGGTTTTAGTGTAAGGCAGAGGTGAAGTGTAGACGGGTTCCCACGAAGCAAGACACAGTGATAACAGCAAGAACATTTATTGAACTAACAGAACTGGACAGCCAGGGGCAAAGCGTGATTGGCTGTCCAAACTTCCAAGATGCGAATCATGACTCAGATTTTAAGGGCCAATGACAGAGGCTCAAATCCTGAAATGTTCTGTGATTGGAAATCATGTATTGAATCAGAACACAGGGGCTCAGAATCCATAGTCCAGACTCAAGCTCAGGCAAACAAAGACCACTGAATACATAACACCAGACGTTTTCAAACTTTTTGAGTCCATGGCTTCCTTGACAAATTACATTCTTTCTACAGCACTCCCATGGGGCTCAGGAGCCCAATTACCCCTTGCCTGCAGAGCTGGCAGTCTCTCACCCTTTTTCAAAAACCCTCCCTTCTGGAGTGTTCCCTCAGCCCCCTCTCCTCTCGCCTCTCTTTGGGAGTCCTCTGGGCAGCTGCAGCTGCCACCTCTGGTCTCTGAGCTGCCCCCCCTGCCCCAAAGAGAGATGCCTCCTCACACTGCCCCACAGGGGCCTGAGACGTACCTCGTGGCCAGTGCCAGAAGACCATTCGCCTGGGGGGCTTGTAGCCAGGGCTGCTGCAACAAACAGCTGTGCAGCCTTTGGGAGGCAGAAATGCAAGAGGGCAACAGAGGAGGGAGGGAAGGAAAGAGGGACAGAGGCCAATGTTGCCTGCGGCACCCCTGACAATCATTCAAGTCACCCCAGGGTGCCATGGCACACTGGTTGAAAACCACTGGTGTAAGGTGAACTGCAGCAGACTAGACACATTGCTGCATGTGACAAATGCAGAGTGGAACAGAAAACATCTTATATCCCTTCTACCACCCTCAATCTTTTCACTGTTTCTACAGTTTCCTCAGAGCTACTGTTGTCCTGCAGCATTCAGCACAATTTTTTGTAGAGTAGAATAATAGGATACAGGCAAAGCTGATGTCTGAAATCAGAGGCACCAGGACCTCTGTCTTTCTAGAAGCCAGACTCTGAGCTGGGAATTCAAATGTCTTGAATTAAAGACCAGGGAAGCAGTCTGTGGTTATTTGGTGGTGAGAGTAACCAGATTTTGGCAGGCACACCAGCTTTTTAAGAAGACATTCCAAGCACGATATTGCATTCCTGCTAGAGCACTTTGGTTAATTACTAGTGTTTTCCTCTCCCACTTCCTCAAGCTCTTAGAATTTAGACCTTTCTAAGGCCAGTTTCCTTGAGAGGAAAGAGCAGTGAAGGCTTACAACATACTTGAGAAAATCTGCTTATGCACATTGTGCAGACTGAAAAGGAATGGTTGGATTCAGGCCCCAACATTCAACAAATTCAGAGCACACCAGACTCCTCCTGACAAATATTTTACTATCTGCACTCCAGAGAACTTGTTCAGAATGACTTCCCCAGACCAGGATCGCATTATCAGTGCTTGTGCCTTCCAAGAAACCCATCCATTCCATACAGCAGCTGACAAATGAGCTTCGAGGGAACATTTTTACCTTTCTGTGAAGGCAAGAAATGTAAGTGGATGGTTTTAGTCCAGTGGAAAGAATGACTCTGACATTCCTGGCCATAATTCAATAAATTATGCATTCTTACTTGGAAGTAAGTGTACCTCCAGACCAGCCTTTCTCAACCTTGTGTCCTCAGATGTTGTTGGACTACAACACCCATCACCCACTGGTTCTGCTAGCTAGGGATGATGGGTGTTGTAGTCCAACAACATCTGGGGACCCAAGGTTGAGAAGGCCGCTTCAGACTGCCACTATTTTGTGGAAGGGGCTCAACTTTAAAAGGTAAAGGTAAAGGTACCCCTGCCCGTACGGGCCAGTCTTGACAGACTCTAGGGTTGTGCGCCCATCTCACTCTAGAGGCCGGGAGCCAGCACTGTCCGCAGACACTTCCGGGTCACGTGGCCAGCGTGACGAAGCTGCTCTGGCGAGCCAGAGCCGCACACGGAAACGCCGTTTACCTTCCCGCTAGTAAGCGGTCCCTATTTATCTACTTGCACCCGGGGGTGATTTCGAACTGCTAGGTTGGCAGGCGCTGGGACCGAGCAACGGGAGCGCACCCCGCCACGGGGATTCGAACCGCCGACCTTTCAATCGGCAAGCCCTAGGCGCTGAGGCTTTTATCCACAGTGCCACCCGCGTCCCCTTCACCTGAACTTTAGGTTTGCAATTAAAGCAGATTAAAGTGATCTGTGGCCCTAGCATGTGTCCACTTAAAAAAAGGTAGAACAGTGATGGGCAAATGCATAGAGAAATGTGAGGTGAACAGGTGATTAATAGATAAAACTCCCTGCAAGCAAATCAGGATGAATGCTCGTTGTCATAAAACCACCCCCTATACAAAGCAGAATGAATGCTCAATAATACACTATGCCTTTGAAGTAAAGCACATTTTCCATCAAAGAATTTGGAGCACTGCAATTTCCCCTTCACAGAGTTACAATTCCCAGAAACCCCAAACAAACTATAGTGCTTCAAATCTATATTGAAGGTATAGTGTGTGCACAGCTGAAGTCTAACTACCACATAAACAACATGCAAGCAAATTCCATTATGTTCAACTGGATTTTCTCCTACATAAATGAACACAGGATTGTAGCCCTAGTCACACAGAGAACTGAAGCTCGACTGATTTTCTCCATGGGACTTAGTGGTGAATAGATATTGCTGGATTGTGCTCTCTTTGTGAAGGTTTTTTTTTTTGGGGGGGGGGAGAATCCTGCTGGAGAGGGATACATATTCCTGTCCCACCCACATAAAGGGGGCAGGCGGGTTTTGAGTTTCTGCACATCATTTGTTGCAGCACCATCAGACTGATTTTTGCCTAGAATGAATTGGCTTGAGATCTCTCCCAATGCCACACTCACACATTTAATTTTTCTTTCTTTGCTTCTGTGAAGAGGAGCTTGGTTGCTTGAGCAACTCCTATCCCCCCCTCTGTCCCAGAAATGCTTTAGAAGAGAACATTAGTTTGAAAGAATGATGGCACAGGGTGCTGATGACAGGAGCCTGGTTAATTAAGGGAACCCATCAAATGCCCCAAAGGGGAGAGGGACAAAGGTCATATATTTTATATATCCCAGGAGAAATATGATCCTCCTTGGTGATGTTGTTGTGGCATGGGTCTGGGCAACCTGGATGAGGTCATATACAGCTTTATGTGAGCAGCGGAGTTCGGTGCTCAAAGCAAATGTAGGGAGGGAGGAGGATTATATGGGATCCGCAGAGCTTGGCAGGGATTCAGATTCAGCTGGTTATTGCTAACTAATGCTGCCTTTATTAAAAGGATTTGTGGGATGAGGGTTAAGAGCTTGGCCAAGAATATGCACATAAGCTAGAATGGAAAATAAACAATTCATGGAGAGCCTAAGTTAGAAAAAAAAAGTGTGAAAAAAAGGAGGTGAATGGCAGGATGTAAGAAGAGCCAGCTGAGAGCAGAATGGGAGCCAGGATATCAGGGCTGTCTCTGTGTTAGTGATACTATGTGATTGATTAAAGGGGAGGTTGATCTCTTTAGGCCTGTCGGTGGCCAGTTCTGTGATCATCAGAGTCCCACAGGATGGCACGAAATGAACAGAGGGAGAATGTGAGGAAGAAACTTGAGGTGAGGGGACAACATTGTTTAGATTAATTTAGGGCTGATAGGGGAGTTCTGGATGAGGATCATTTTTAGTATGCAAAACGTCTAAAATTTGTGACCCTAAAATTCTCACTATGTGTTAACATTCATTTAGCACCAACAATGTGCTAGATACCACACAAAACTTGGGGCCCCTTCCGTCGTAATTTTTATTGCGCATTCATGATGTTTCTGCACATGATGCTACCGGAGTTGCCAAACACGGTCCCACTTTCAACATTGTTTGCACTTCCAGAAGTTCTGGGGTGGTCGCACTACTTCATTTCCAATCGGTTCATATCCCATAATTCCCTGCTGAAAACCTGTAATTGTTTATATCACAGCGTATTGGTTTATTTTTGTTTTGTTTTCTCCAGACAGCAGCAATCTAGTAGCATTAGGAAGCAGAGCAAACCAAAGCCGAACAAATCCACCACTAATGCGCTGTTATTGTGTCAAGAACATGTTGCAGAAGACACCCACAACTAAACACCAGACTGGAGTGACCTACAGTGTCATGCACCCTATAAGGTAAAGGTAAAGGACCCCATGGCGGTTAAGTCCAGTCAAAGGCGACTATGGGTGCTCATTTTGCTTTCAGGCTGAGGGAGCCGGCGTTTGTCCACAGAGAGCTTTCTGGGTCATGTGGCCAGCATGACTAAACCGCTTCTGGTGCAACGGAACAGCGTGGCAGAAACCAGAGCGCACGGACACATGCCAATAGCTTAACACAAAAGAAAGATAGAGGCAGAAGAGGATGGTGCTTGACAAAAGGTCTGGGGATACTGGTTTAGGTTTGGATCAATATCACCAGATAGCACAAAATACAGGAAAATAAGGCAAGACTGTGGTGGACAAAGGAACCAAACACTGGGAGAGAGAGAGATTGGAAAGGATAGTCAAGCACCTGGGGGTGAGGGATGGGGGGGTGTTCCAGGCATAGGGTATGTCTGTCAATCAGCAGGGGATGTAGCATTTTGGGGTGTAGACTTGACACTTCTTACTACAGCAGAGATTTTAATGGCCTAGGATCATATAGTTGGAGGTGGTCTTGTATGACATCTAGTCCAAAAGCAGGAAGAGCCTGTTACAAAATGTTCCATGCCAGAGGTTCCCAAACTTTGTTCAGCAAGCTTTGTTCTGGTGGCCCACAAAATGACCATAGATTTGTGGCTGAAGAGAGGAGGTGGGACATCCATTCCATTGATCTGAATTGTAATTGTATTGCTGCTTTTATTTTTTATATGGTATTTTAATACAATACAGTATATAATAAATAAAAGAGGCAATCAAAATAGAATAAAAAATTGTACAACATATAGCACAGCATATTACAGTTGCTACAGCCGGCAGAAAAATAATTAAGCACTTTTCAAGGGGTCTATGGTAGAGGAAAAAGTTTGGGCACCACAATTCCATGTGATTCTGAGGGGTCAGATTCAAAGGAGTTGGCCCTTTATGTCATTTGCACATAATCATCTGCTGCAACACACTGCCCCTTAGCTATGTAAATTGGTATTGACTTGAGCAAAGGCAACTGGTGTTAAAAACAACATTCTCTTCTTTTGAAAGAAGTACTTGGGTATCCCTTTGGACTGTGAAAACTCTTTTAGGTTTTAGGGTCTTTGCTTTTTATTTATTTTGTGAGCCTGCTCTTTTATTGTTGTCATTATTTATTAAATTTATATACCACCCTTCAGCCAAAGAGCTCAGGCCAGTTCACAAGATTAAAAAAAAAGAGTATTCTTCTCTGAGAAGTATCGGCATCGCTGCCACTGCATCTTTATGTGCATGTGAGACACACATAAATAGTTTCTCTTGCCCCAAGGAAGTGCCAGTAATGCATTATTTCCATTTGGCTGTTGCTACATAATGCACCAACCTGAGAGCTTCCACAACCATAGAGGTGTTTTTTATTCCCCTCTCCTCCTTCCAATGTGAATAGTGGAGCTGTGGATATTGCAGTGGCCTCACTGCTCCATCAAGCTCCACTGCTGTTGGACAGGGGTTTAGATTGTACTCTTAAACCCCACCCCACTCCATTGACCTGAGTAGAACTTACCACTGAGTAAATGTGCTTGAGGCAGAGACAGAAGAAACAGAATTAAGGATAAACATCAGAGTCACACGGCACAAGCTTTTGTGAACTAGGGTCCACTTCATCACATGCATGATGTGTTATCCTAAGCTGACAGGTATGTATGTGTGTGGTTGGGGAGTCTGCACGCAGTGAGGTCAGAGGGAAATGAAATGCCAAAATTACAGACCTGGACAATTATGTTAAAGTTTAAATGTATGCAGAATTGTTACAGTCGACTATTCACAAAGCAGTGTTGGAGGTAATGCAAACATTCTGGCTTTGGTAAGCTGACCTCGCTGCTTACAATTTGCCCCCAACCCCTTACAACCCTACGGATATATATACCTGTCAACTTAGGTCCTAAGTCATAGAACAACACTTCATCCATTTTAAGAAGTCGACTCTAATCCACAAAACTTTATGCTATAATAAATGTGCTGGCTATTAAGGTGCCACAAGATTCTTTGTTGCTTTTGCTGCAGGAGACTAACACAGCTGCCCCCAAACAACAACAACAACAACAACAACAACAACAACTTGTATTTTATTGGCTGTATGCAGCCATGAGGGCCAGCGAACAGTAGAATAGCAGCATACAGATGTTGTAGATGTATAAAATTAAACATCAAGATTTATCCCACCAGATCTTGGTTAAGTACCAGCAAGATCACACAGTTGTTTTCCTCATTCACTTACTGTTTAACCTTGGCCAGGGAATATAAAGTAAAAGTTATCTGCCAGAGTCTTTACTGGGAACATTTACTAGCTATATTGGCAGACAGGAAGTTTCCTCTTTCGACTCATTTTCATACACTTACTCCAGGACAGCCTGTTTGTGTTTATTTGACAAGTATAAATATGTTAATTATCGGACTGTTCACTGCAAAAGCATACAGCTTGCTCCTTTTCTAGAAGGCCAAGGGCTACTGGCACACACTGAAGTTGTGCAGTTGTTAACATGGCTAAGGTCTCCCCCTTTCCACAAGCTTTGATGCCTCTCTATTGCTCCTCCTGTCTGGAATACAAATCCTTTACCTCTGTCTCCTTCCTAAACTCTTCCTTGGGGATCCTAGGGCAAGCCCTGAACTAATTGAATTCAATTAGCACTCCCTCCTCTATGACATGCTGTAATTGATTGCATGCTGGACCTCCAGTATTCCCTCGCCTGGTCCTGACATCTGTTTAAAGCCTTTTCCTTCCTTTAAAGCATCTATGTCTCCTAACATCTATGTAACGCAGAACAGAGAATTCATGGTTGGCTCCTAGTGCTTGCATTAACATCTCAAGTCATCATTTGAGACACAAGCCAAACCTTCTTTCATTTTAAAAATTACACACACACACACACACACACACACACACACACTTACAGTTAAAATCTGACCCTTCTTGCAGGGAGTTCAGGTTGATGTACCGGTAGATGGATCTTCCTTGCCCATTTCATTCTCACAGGTACCCTGTAAGGTGGCTAACCCCTTTCAGCCTATGGGCCATATTTGCTCTTGGCCAATCCCTCAGGAGGTGCAAGAAATCAGAGGGTGGGGCCAAGACAAAAGTGGGTGTGGCCAAAGTGGGACAGAGAGACCAATGTTCCAATGCATGTGTGCATGCACGTGCGTGCACACACACACACACACACAGAGACAGACAGAGCAAGCATTGTCCGTCCTACTGCTCATCAGATGATTAATGAGATGAACAGAGGCAAGGGCAGTCCATATTCCCACCCTGGTGGAGCATTATGTGGTGAGATTTCAGCCTCTCTGCCCAGCCTAGTACCACAAGATGAGCATTGGCTCTTCCCTACTCATCAGAGGTTTAACAGGATCTACATACTTTTTTTGTTTTTGTTTTATTAGGTAGGGCACTAAATTGTGTTGGTGGACTAGTGAGCTACCAGGAAAGACTTAGTGAGCTGGATGACGATGACAATGATAATAAACAAACAAACAAACAATAATAATTTATTATTTATACCCCACCCATCTGGCTGGGTTTCTGCAGCCACTCTGGGCGGCTCCCAACAGAATGTTAAAAACACAATAAAACATCAAACATTAAAAACTTCACTAAACAGGGCTGCTTTCAGATGTCTTCTAAAAGTCAGATAGTTTTTTATTTCCTTGACATCTGATGGGAGGCATTCCACAAGGTGGGCGTCTCTACTGAGAAGGCCCTCTGCCTGGTTCCTTGCAACCTCACTTCTCGCAGTGAGGGAACCGCCAGAAGGCCCTCAGAGCTAGTTCTCTGTGTCTAGGCTGAATGATAGGAGTGGAGATGCTCCTTCAGGTATACTGGGCTACTTCAGATTTACTGGATCAGGCTGGAGGGCATAGAAACCAACTCTTAGGGGCCGAGGTCCCTTCCCCCCCCATAAAGTATTTGAGGGGGCTGCCCCCCCAAGGTTGATGGGCATTGCCATTCAAATGGTGTGTGTGTGCCATGCCATAAGATTATGTGGGGCGGGGCTTACCTGCTCCCCCCTCAATATTTTATTCAAGTTAGCACCCTTGCTGGAGGGTCAATGGCTCCCCACTCCTGCCATATGGTAAATTAAAAGGTAAAGGGACCCCTGACCATTAGGTCCAGTCGTGACCGACATCTCGCGTTATTGGCCGAGGGAGCTGGCGGACTAAGCCGCTTCTAGCGAACCACAGCAGCACACGGAAACGCCGTTTACCTTCCCGCCAGAGCGGTACCTATTTATCTACTTGCACATTGAGGTGCTTTCGAACTGCTAGGTTGGCAGGAGCAGGGGGAGCTCACCCCATCACAGGGATTTGAACCGCCGACCTTCTGATCGGCAAGTCCTAGGCTCTGTGGTTTAACCCACATCGCCACCCGCGTCCCTCTATGGTAAGTTAGCTGAGAGCTAATGACTGCTTCAGGACACCCAGTGAGCTCTAGACTTGAGTGGGGTTATGGACCTGGATCTCCCCAGTCTTACTAATATTCTTAGCCACCGCATCACACTGGTTCTCCGTATTCTTGCTGAAACTGAACTAGGGTCAAAGAGAAAATATGTCTTGGCAAAAAAAGTTTTTAATATATTCCATAATTATAAAGAGATGACCTGAACTTTTCCAACAGTTCCGAAGTCTTATTTAAAACTTTTCTTCCCTTGTCCATCCCCCCGTCCCACCAGAATAGAAAGTGCAATGGATTTCCTCAGGCAACTTAAAAACTGGCTGGCCTGTTTCTCAACATTGTTCTGGTGTAGCCCTTCTAATTTCATTCTTATTTGGAGCCTGGCAGTGCAGATGTTGGACCCGTGAATGTTAACATGGGGCCCAAGTCCAAATTTTATCTTAGTACCACATGGTGTCTAATGATATTTATAGTAACGTGAAACAATGGTAAGTATTGTCTCTTTTCTCCCTCCCCCAAATGGCAGCAAAGGGCTTTGTAGATTGCAATAAATTAACCAGTCCCACTGCTATATCAGATTGGCATGTTTACTCAGAAGTAAGTCCCACTGTATTAAACAGGGTTTGCTCCTAGGAAAGTGTGCATAGGATTGCAGCCATTTTCTCTGATAGATGGAATAAAAGAACCAGGTGGGCAGGGAGTCTTGTTCTGGGGTCACCAGATTCAATAGGGGGTCAAGATTTTTTTTGGCTATAGCAGTTATGCGACACGGACAATTTCTGGGGGTGTAGTTTCTTATGTCATTGCAGCATTAAGGCACATACCTTCCAAAATTCTTCCTTCTAAAAGAAAAACACACACAAAAACCAAAGCATTGCTAACAGCACAAAAGACCTATATTAACCCAGGCAGTTGCAGATATCGCTCAAGCTGTATGATGAATATACAGGAAACTAAGAAGTACAATGCAAGAATCCTTAGACAATTTACACAAGTGAACAATTTGCCCCTGAACTTTCCTTGCTATTAATGTGAATGTGTGACTACCGGTAATGCAGAACAGAGAATGCTTTAATCTGAGTGGGCATTGTGGCCATTAAAGTTTAATGCCAGCAAAAGTATTAGAAGCATATTCAATCAAACTCTCTTAAAGCCACATAGTTGAAAATGCTCTTTGTTATAACTAGACGAATAATTTCAAAGATGCACTGTGGCTCAAAAACATTTTGTATAACTCCCTGTGCTCACAAAACCAAAATGTCTCAAGACCGTAAGAAGAGCCCATCTTGGTCCAGTATCCTGTTCTCATAGCAGCCAATCAGCTGCCTATGAGAAGTCCATAAGTTAGTAGCCATTGACAGACTTATCGTCCATGAACTTATTTAAACTGCTTTCAAAGCCATCCAAGTTGATGGCCATTGGCACATCTTGTGTTAGTGATTTCCATAGTTTAAATATGCGCTGCGTGAATAAGTATGGGATGCGGGTGGCGCTGTGGGTTAAACCACAGAGCCTAGGACTTGCCGATCAGAAGGTCGGCGGTTCGAATCCCCGTGACAGGGTGAGCTCCCGTTGCTCGGTCCCTGCTCCTGCCAACCTAGCAGCTCAAAAGCATGTCAAAGTGCAAGTAGATAAATAGGTACTGCTCCGGTGGGAAGGTAAACGGCGTTTCCGTGCGCTGCTCTGGTTCGCCAGAAGCGGCTCAGTCCTGCTGGCCACATGACCCGGAAACTGTACGCCAGCTCCCTCGGCCAATAAAGAGAGATGAGCACCGCAACCCCAGAGTCGGCCACGACTGGACCTAATGGTCAGGAGAGTGTGAATAAGTACTTCCTTTTGTCTGTCTTGACTCTTCCAACTTTCAGCTTCACGGAATGATGCCAGGTTCTATCATTATGAAAGTAGGGTGGGAAGTGTTTCTGTTCACTTTCTCTGCCACCATGAACAATTTTATACACATCTATCATTTTCCATTTTCCATTACCTGTCATTTTTTTCTAAACTAAAAAGAAAGCCCAAAATATTTCAGTCTTTACTTGGGGTGGAATTGTTCAGCCCCTTGACCATTTTGCTTGTCCTTTTCTGAACCTTTTCCCGCTCTACAGTATCTTTTTAAAGGGGAGGCAACCAGAACTGTATACAGCAGAGCTTTCCAAACTGTGTGTCGTGACATGTTAGTGTGTCAGCTGCAGTGTGTAGGTGTGTTGCGTGAATACTCCTGGCACTCCTACTGGGGCTGGAAAGGGGTTAGCTTAACCTCCTGTTTGCTAGTAAGACTGAATTACTGTGTCGTGAAATGATGCATGTCTAAAAAGTGTGTCACCAACATGAAAAGTTTGGAAAAGCTCTGGTATACAGTACAGTATTCCAAATGTAGTTGCATGTAGATTTGTCCAATGGCATGATGATACTGTCACTTTCATTCTCAAACCCCTTCCTAATTATTCCTAACAGGGAATTTATGGTTTTTTCATCGCTGCCACACACTGGGCTGACATTTTCATTGAATTGTCCATCACGGCTTCAAGACGTCTTTCCTGAACAGTCATCACCAATACTGTATGCAAGTATATTTTTGACTCCATAAGCATACATGTGAAATTGGAGATTTACTTATTTATTTTGCTCAAATGTGCATCACTTCATGCTTGTTTCTACTGAGTTGCATTTGCCATTCTAATGCTCATTAGCCTGGTTTGGAGTAATACTTTTGAGCACCTCACAGTTCCTTTTTGTTCTTACCACCCTGAACAATATGGTGGCACCAGCAAACCTGGCCACCTCACAGCCTAACACTTATTGGTAAGTCCAGACCATTTACGGGCAAGGCTTCAGTTTCCTGAAGGAAGCCTTCTTGCCTCTAACGCCTTCCTTGGCACTGCTTGTTAACCACACTGGCATCCTCTTGGCCTTAGTGGTACCTTCCCTGATCTCTGGTATAACTAAAACGATTTCAATAGAAATCTCCTTTGGGAGAAAGGGTGGGATACCAATTCAATAGATGAAAGCAAATGTGGTATCTGTGGCTAATAGGTAAGAAGCTCAGGGTTTCTTTGTTGTTGCTTTCCATGATCTAATGCTTTTAGAGGCTGAAGGAAATAATGAAGAAGATGCTGGAATGGAGTCTTCTGTTAGAAACCCATGCTGTTACAAAATCTTTAAGTGTCTGGGCTTGGCCAATGTCAGAAAGAGGATGATAGTCTGCATGGGCCACTGGACCTGCAGTTCATCATTTCTCCACAGATTTTTTTTAAAAAAATCATGTGTTCAAGGTAGTTTACACCATGCAGTTTCATCCTATGCAAAGTGGCGACTGGTGCCCATTGGGGTTGATGGGGAAGACGGCAGTTTTGCCCCCATCCTCCTACTTGATGCTACACACATGTAAATTGCAGGCAGGTGGGGCCCGTCTGAGATGGTGGGGCAGTGCCCCACCTGCCCAAATGGACCAGCCTTCCTTGGCCAATGCATATTTACTTGGAAATAAGGCCAACTTGTGGTCAACATATGAGTCAGGCAGCCCTGGTAGTGGCTCCATGTTCTTCCATTCTGTTGCTTTGCTGTGGTGACTAGGCTGGTCAGGCTCAAAAATGGGTATCAATATGTTTTTTAAAGAGCAAGCCACTCTTAGGCATCCCATTTCTCTGCTCTGTTTTATCTGGAACAGGCGCCAGCGCCAGCTCAGGATGTGTGTAAAGTGAGATCAGTGCGAGAAACAAAAAGGAGCAGGTAACGGGGGCAGTTCAAATGGACACATCTGGCAGCAAGGTGAACCTGAGAGACACTGCTGGACTGTGTCCATTTGGCTAGAGTGGGGAATCAATATATTTATTTTTCAGATGGGGGAACGGGTGTGGGGAGTGCATTCTTTGGGTTGAAAAAACCGTTGCAGGCATGGAGAGGGATGTGTGTAGTAGGGAAATATTACAGGAGATTAGATCCCCAAACCCAATTCCAGGGATCAACTCTATCCCCCTTTCGTGAGAATGGACAGCAGTCAGTCAGCGTGGAGCTACAGCAGGGAGTCATTTAACTTGGCAGTTGCTTTCCCGTCTCAGCGGAAGGAGAGAGTGGGCAGCACTGAGGTGAAATGTAACACATGCACAAATACACCCACACCCTGAGGGGTGGCTCGCTCGGTGGGGCAGCTTAGTCGCCTCAGGCGCGTGCGGCTGGCGGGAAGTCCTTGAAGGCGGGCCGCGCCTCCCTCCCGCGTCCTTTCCCCGCCTCAGCTCTCTGGGTCTCTGGCGATCGCCTTGCTGAGAAGCTGGGTGGAGCCCTGCCTGTATAAAACTTTTGCTGGAGACGCGCGGCCGGCTCGAACTCCTGAGGGCGCGTCGCGCTCGTTTAGTGTGTAGAGGGAGAAAGCGCGCGCTGCGGGAGCCGCCACTTCTAGCAGGCCGGCGGCGGCGCACTGAGGGGCGTCCCCGTCGCGACGGGAGAAGCGGGGTCAGGGTGGCAACCCCTCTGAACTGACGGGAAGAAGTGGCTGCCTCCCTGCGAGAGGCAAAGCGAGGGACCATGAAAGGTGGATACATTTTGGCTGGCCTGGCGACTTGGTGGTGGCTCATCTGCAACCCCTTTGCCAGCTGCGGTGCCACGAAGGGCAGCGTGCCTCGACTTCGCCTCTCATCTAAAGGTAAGATTATGATTATCACCTCACTCACTGAGTAGAAAGCATCCCCCCCCCTTTGGAAAAAAAAATCATATTTGATGCCCGCTTTCTTTTCTTATTTAACCTCCAAATAATCTTTGGAGGTGGGACTTTAATGTTCCCATTTTACAGATGAACGATGGAGGCTGAGAAAGTGCAGCTCGAGCGAGTCGCATCCATGGGCCAGGCAGTCGAGGGAAGAGTTAGGTTTTGAACCCTGTTTTTCCAAAGAAAGCCAAGTCTGCCTCCACACCTGAAGCTTCTGTGTGTATGGGCGCTTTCAGAAGACCTGTTTCATTCATAGTGATTTGTTTGCAGGGGAATCAGGCAACGTGGGTGGTTTTAAGGAGCATTCATTCTGAAATGCTTGTGGGGAGGTTAGAAGATGTTGTATCATACCTGAAAATAATGGCAGTCTGGAAGTGCTGTGTGTATGTGTGTGTATACATGTTTCCAGCTTAAGTTGGTTAACAATGAGAATGTGAACACACAACGTTGGCCAGTATCTTTCTGCTGTGTGTTGGTCCTTCACCTGTACCACAATAAGTACAGGAGAGGCTTAGAAGCACTTCTTTGTTTTCATACATGACACTAACCCAACATTTTATCCTCCATGCTAACAGCTCTCTCTGTGTGTCTCAGTAGTTCAGGCTGGGATGGTCCCATGTGCACCTTTTTTGTTTGCTGGGTACTTTATTGGCTCCCAGTTGCCACATGGAGATTCTTTGGACTGAGTTCCACATTCTTCAGAGAGGTGGCAGATGATAGAATCCATTGAAGAGCTTTGATCATGACTTATTTCCCGAGTTGAGTAAGAGAAGGTGTAAGAACAGGGATGGTGGGTGAGGGATCTTGGCATTGGGTGGGAAGCAATGCCTGGCTGGGTTGTCAAAGTGTGCAAGTGTCCTAGGGATCAAGAACAGAAAGGTTGTGAGAATGAAGTAATATAGGTGGTTGCGGAGAAATGGGGGCAAAGTTGCATACATGTCAGCATCCGTATTTTCTCCTCTGTGTGCTGTCTCTTGCTATGTATGTAGCACACATTTGAACAGATCATTTCCAGGAACACTCATTTATGAAATGCAGCACATATAACGCATGCCAAATGTACATGAAAATCCAGCAGAACTGCCAACTGAATAGGAAGGAAAAACCAGCCAGCTTTGGTCTTGCGCCCTCAACAGCAGCTTGTTGTGCAGAAATCAGCAGGTGAAGCTTTTTACAGCATGACGATGAACATTATCTCTTGATAATAACTGCATAAAGTAGTTATTGCTAAAGCACAGCTGCAGGAATCAGCTAAACAATTGGAAACTCCACTGAATTCACCTGAGCAAGCCTAGGTGTAAAATTTGCTGTTGATTTTTATTTGGCTTCTCTGCCCCTTTTCGCTGTCAAAGGCTACTATAATCACTTCCAGTATTGGAGGCAATATGGTGAATACGAACTGCAGGAGCAGAGAGTGCTGTTGTGCTCATGTCCAGCTTGTGGGGTTCCCATAAGCACCAGGTAGGCCACCGTGGGAGCAGAATGCTGGCTGAGATCGGGCTTTAGTCTGATCCAGCAGGGCTTTTCTTATGTTCACTTTGCCAAAGCACATTAGGCAGTTGACTATGTACTGGTGTATTTATTAGAAGTTTGCAACATTTTCTGATGTCATTGTGTGGCTTGCTTTTCTCTGTCTCCCATTCATTTTGTGTTCTTTTTTCTTCTGTGTGATTTTTAAAAGAACCTTTTATGTGTGTTGTTTATGTTGTTTTATTGCTTTTACTGATTGAGATGTTTTGCTTTTAAATGTTGTAATGTTGAAGGGAGCTCTCCTAAAAGATTGGGTATACGGTAATTTTTTAAAAAATGAAATGAGATGAAAATTATAATATATGGTCCCCCCCAAGTAGCAACCTACCACACTTACAGACCATTAAATGCAGCTCATGGCAGGTTAAAAACTATGGGTTGCAGCCAGCTAAGTTGTTCTGTTAATTCAATGTCTTCTGTTTGCACAGCAGGACTTTTCTCTCTCTCTCTCCTCCCTCTTTTGCCTCCCCCAAATCCTGTTCTGGGGGTTCCCTCAATCCCCCAAAGCATATTTGGAGGGGGGAGCAGGAAGATGAGAATGAGAAGAAGTCCTATTGCTCAGGCAGAATTCTTTTTGCTTATGCAGCAGTGGGGAACCTATGGGCCAACTCTGACAGGGAGTGGGGCAGCCCTCCCATCAATCACATGATGCCATTATAATGCAGGCTGCTTTGACAGGTGGGCCAAACTGGATCCCTTGGTGTCCAAGGTTGGCCCATGTGTCTAAGGTTTCTTACACTGTGCTAATGGGATGGCTCTGCTGGATACAGCCTGATGGTTCTGTTACTCCATCTAGCCAGTGCCTGCACCCACTTGTAGTGCCTCTTCAAGGTCTCAGCCAGGAAATAGCCCTGCTCTCTGAGAGCCTTCTGAACTGGATATGCCAGGGTCCTTTTTTATGCAAAACATGCACTCTGCTGCTGAGCTATGAGCCCCCCCCCCCCCCGTGCTCCCAGGAGAAAGTTGTAACAACCGTAGCCTGCTTTGTTTCAGCTGTCAAGGCTCTGTTTTCTTTAGCCAGCTTGGGGGCAGGATGATCATATCTCAGAGCAGGTAGCATGAATGAGAGCAAGGGAAGATGCTCCAGGTGTTCCACATGCTTGTAAAGTTGCCCGAACTGTCTCGACCAGGGCTAGCACTTCCAAGATACAGACTGAGTTGTTTCCTGTTGCTCTCACTCTCAACTGGGGTGATTCCGGTTGAATCTGTCAGGTCTGCAGAGCTTGAACTAGTAAGCTTAGGAGTGGCTAAAGCACATACATATTTGGAATGCCTGCTCTGCAAATGTCAATTCTGTTTCCTCAGCAGTGTAATGCTATATGGACTAGGGTCGATTGCATGTTAGAAATACACTACCCACCTAGCCATTCACTTGCCATCTCTAATCCCCCAAAAGGTTGGTTACTTTCAGATCCACACTGAACTACTGGATCCAATTCAAGTGTAAGCACACACAGCAATAAAAAGTACCTAAAATAGTGTCCCATCCTGTGTCAACCATCTTGCACGCTACAACCAATGTGGGATGTCCTGTAGGTGCTGCCACTGCTGGATGCCTCTCAGTTGGCAATTGATCTATGTCAAGTCCTCCTCTGTAGTGGTTACTCATTTGTGGAATGCATTGCCCTCCCTGATGAGGTGCATCTGTCTGCATCTTTACTAACATTCAAGAGAACTTTAAAAACCTACTTGCTTACTGAGGCATTTGATGGCTGAAATACACCGTTCTTGGAGACCCTGAGATTATTAGCTGGGAGGATATGTGATTGTTCTCAGATGTTTTAAATTTCTTTGTAAACAATTGTATTGAAGCCCTGCTGATGTGTTTTGTTGCATTACAAAGATGTGTACAAATGTGAGATGAAGGCTGGCAACGTTACCACTGCCGTGTGGGAATCCCTTTCAGAAGAACACAGTTCCTGAAGACAGGTTGTGCATCCATAGCAGTGGCCAGAGGAGGAATGACTGCTGGGAGGAACGCAGAGAGAAGGAGCACCATGGTGCATGTGCAGCAACACAACCAAGACGCCTTAATCTGCCCCAGCTATAACAAAACATGTCTCTCACATACCAGTCTCTACAGTCACAGTAGGCGCTGTAACCTTCCAAAGGTTTAATTTCACCTCCAAAGATGCACTCCTCCTTTGCCTCCCAAGACAGACGGCTGCTAACTTTGCAGCTCCTGGAAAGGAATTCCTAGTGTTTTCTGACACCAGAAGCTTAGCAATGTTTTCACAAGAAAGAGGAAAACACAAAAACTTGAGAACTGTAGTTTGGACAGCCCATATCACAAAGTCACTCAGTGTCAATATTATGGTTGGGAACCAAATGAGTCTTTCTTGAGAATGGAGACCTTTGTATAAGAAGATGGGTAGGAAGAAAGTACAAAATGCAAGAATCAGGGACATACATTTGGACTTGCATCTTAGTCAGAAGGTTTGTTCCTTTCTGCATTTATTTTGTTGGGCTGGCTCCTATGGAAGCCAGGGGTCAAATCCACATTTGATTCTCATTGGAATATTCATAGAGGCCCATGCTTGTGGGTAGTTTTGGAGTATAGTATCTCATTGAGGTATTGATAAAATGGCAGCTTCACATACTTAGACATACAATTTCTCTTTCTGACTGGATATTCATTGCTTCAAGATCCAACTGCATGCAATATGAGAGACTGTGGTCAGCAAGCAAAGTCTCCTTAGCCTCAAATAGGCTAAAGGAAATGGAGGAAAGTCTGCCTTTAGGAGCAGCTGGGGGAATGCAGGAAACACAAAACAGAAGAGTTGGGCTTGTGCTGCCTTAGATTGAATACTCATGCAGATTTTCACCAGAGGCAGATGCGGTACTGGCTGAAGCCCAGACTGATGTATCTAATGATCTGAGAGCCTCAGGACTGGAAACGGTAAAGACTCTGAATCCTCAGTTGAGTTATTCTCTAAGTACTTTGTAGTCATGGACATTTGCCTCATCATAGAAGGGAAGTAAAATGAATCATGCTAAAAAATAATGCAAGCATTCAATTTCCGACAGTTTTTGGTTTTCTAAACTCGCTTGTCAGACAGCATCCATCTACCATAGGGGGTGTTGTAAAACAAGGAAAATATAAATCTGAAAGTGTTCAAGCAGCTCCAAGCTAGGAGAGATTGTTTGAGAACAGTCCGCATCTTGAACTGCTTGAAAAAATAAACCAACCTAAATTTGATGTTTAAATATAGTTCCTCTTTCAACACCTCTCCAACAGTTGTCGTAGTTGAATACCTATAATTTACACTGCAGCTTATGAATGCTTGCAGAAACAATAATAGGTGCTATTACTGAAAACTGGACCGCAAATTATTTCAGCGATAATCAAGGCACTTGGACCAGTGCCTAAAAATGTGAATGAGTAGCTCAAGATAACAATGGGCACAGAATTCCAGAGGGGCAGCCATGTTTACCTGTTAACAGCAAACACACATCACACACACAAGTCTTTTGTTTAAGGTGCCACCAAGCTTATTGATGGGTAAGCAACACAACTGCAGGCTTGTACCCAAAAACTGGGCTGTTAGGGCCTGTGAGAATTCCAAGGAAGGGAGATTCCGCAGCAAATAACAGAACCCACAAATATCCTGGTCTTGATTCTTGGCCTGCATTTGTTGAAAACTGGATAAAATTAAAAGTGTTGCTTATGAATAGGCCATGTCTGCACCTCCCTTAGCTTCTGGAATAGGAAACAGAGAGGAGGCAGCCGCAAGATACACATCAGAATGCAGGAATGGTGTGGCATAGGGAGAATCCTGCTCCCCCCCTTCATTCCACTGTGGACCCCATGTCCAAATGGCATTGTGCCCATCTGATATCTAGATCTGTGCAGATCTTAAAAAAGGAAATGTACCACTTTGGAGAAAGCAAAATTGTTCCAGCCCTTCAAAATATCCTGCGTTTGTTTTTTGTTTTTTCAAGCCAAGTATTCAACTAAAGACTAATTCAAACATTACTTCAGTGGTATAGTTGGCAGCTGCCATTGTGGATCTTTCTGTGTGGCTACAGTAGATTCAAAAGTTACCATAATTCATGGAGCCCAAACCAAAATATTTTCATGTTGACATCTAGCATGATTTCCCTCTATATTCAGTCTTCTGTTTCAGGGAGAGGAACAGTAATAACCATTAGAGATATTTTATAGAATAGCATGTGGCCTGTTCTAACCAACTGCTTTTCTCTAAAATGCAAGGCTTGGCTCACTAAAGGACCAAAAGTGTATGTTTTAAGGCTTCTCTTCAAAATCCATTCTCATTAAAATAACTTATGTTTATTAGGAAAACACCATAGAGATACAGCTGAATGAAAATATTCAACATATTAACATATGCCTGTGTAACTATTCAGCACTTTCACTGATTGTTAACAATAATCACTGTGGCAAACTCTGGAGATAAGCCATTTTTGGCTTACAACAATGGGAGCGAGGTAATGTGACTGGGTGCTTTAAAACTTAGATGCTCCCTGTCAGTAACACTTAAGAGGTCTATGTTGTAGTGTTTTCTAATATCCAGCAGCAAGGTTTCTTAATAACGTGAAAGGAAAAGCTTTGACCACTTATCCCTTACCAGAGGATCAAAGTAAGGCTGAGGCACGTTGTAAACAAAACTGGATTTTTATTTATGCACACTCAATGAGGGTTAAAGCTTTGTAGTTACTCTTCTAAGGCACAGCACTTTGTTTCAGTCAAAATCACTTTACAGCAGAAATTAAGAGCCTTACTTAAAATGCCTACTTTAAACTTGTGCCTCCTAGAATGACCATTTGATCTACGAAGGTGGTCAAATGCCCCCAGCCCCTTCTAGAAACTTTTCCTACCCTTGAGGAAAATCATTTGGTTTGTCCTGCCCAGCAAGCCCCCATCTACCAAGGTAATTCCCTAGCCCAGGGGTCTGCAACCCGCGGCTCCGGAGCCGCATGTGGCTCTTTTACACCTTTGCCACGGCTCCGGGGCGGATACTAGCGAGGGGAGGAGGCGCATTGTGCGCCCCGACACTCCCCACTGTGGCGGGCGCTGTACTGGCTGTGACGTCGCATGGGGGCGGTGCGTGCGTTACGATCCTGTATATATAGCATTAAGGTAAGAAACAATATATGCAGTGTTATATTTGTTTTAAATGTCGCAATGGTTTTGCGGCTCCCAGTTCTTTTTCCTTCGGAAACGGGTCCAAGTGGCTCTTTTTGTCTTAAAGGTTGCAGACCCCTGCCCTAGCCCAAACACCTTCCAAGCCTTGCCCAGGTTCTATCATTTAAGTCTCTACCCCTTCCTGTTTGACAGACGTTCCACCCAGCCCTGATTGGCTTCTAGGTCTCTAGGATGATGACCCAAAGTGTGCCCACCACAATTCAAGGTTCGCCAGACATTTTGGACTTAGGGGGGAAATGTAAGAAACTGTTGTGGGCACCTCAGAATTCCCATTTTGCAAAATAAAAACTGGTGATGCTCAACAGTGCCCCCCCCCCAAAGCAAAACACTGACGTCCTCACTAAAGAAAGTAGAACGCAGAGAAAAGTAGATAACACCCCTCCAACCAAACCCCCCCCCCATTTAGATTGGAGGAGGCTGGGCTCATGGAGTTTTTAGTCCTGGGTTAGCCAGTGTGGTGCTCTACAGACATTTTGGACTACAACACCCATCAACCCCAGCCAGCATGGACAATGATCACAGGTGATGGGAGGTGGAGAGGCAAAGAAATGCAAGCTATGAGCATAGGTGAACGCACTGCATACTGGTGGTGGTGGTGGATGGTGTCACATGAATAAGAAGCAAACCTGTATGTGAAGGACATGTTAAAGCTCTGGGTTTTGGTGGCATCTTCTTGAAATGTATCTGAGCACTTCTGATCTTTTTAAGGTGCAAACATACGTGCTTAATTTCAAATGTAACAGCTACCAATTTAAGTTAGACCCAAGGCTGAGACGAGAATTCTGAAGCCATGGTAATTCACCATGGAGAGAGGGACATGTGGAAAGGGCAAGATGTACAAAGTGGGAAGCATATCCCAGAAGTCTCTGGGTCATTTCTTTTCATTTCAAGCACAGGACTGGTGTTGAGCAAGGTTAAAATGGTGCACGCACAAATCTCTCTGGAACCACAACAGATTTTAGATCAGTCCTCTGCAAGGGTTACATGTATATCTGTTTCATTGCAAAGGCTACTGTCTTCTAGAGTTTTGATAAAGCATGTCTGTGTATTAAAAGAGAAACCTGTGTAGCTTATTTCCTTTATCACACTCTCATTGACCGATTGCTGGATGGCCCTCTGGTTTCTGGAAGTAAGTCTAATGTTTCATGGAACCATAAATGTTATGTACTGAAGTTCTCACCCTGGGCCAGCAGGGGGATACTGTAGATCGTTCAGGTCCACATATGCAAATAAGGGATCAAAAGTGACATTCAGTGATTGGATAGTTACAGAAAATGGTTACTGTTGCGTTCTAGTGGAGCTCTATATAAGCAGGCTGGCTGAACCCTTCAGTTCAGTTCTGGCCTATGAATAAACAAGAGCTGTTTGAAGAATCGCTGTGTCGTCTGATATGTTCACCCACAACTTAACAATAAACATCAAGAATATCCAGTCAAGCTGTGCATGAATTGGAGGGCGTTAGGCTTCTAGCACAAGTTCATCTGAGTGCTCAGCATTGTCTCCACTACCACACATACTGTCCCTCATGCACACTCAGAATCTCCTCTGTGGTATCCCCCACCCCCCTGGAGCAGATTTTGAGGGTGTGCAGGAGACTGCTGGGGGAGGAATGGAAAGTTCCAATGCAGAAGTCTGTTGCGCAAGTGGAACAGCATCACTGAGTCTTGAAACTCTCCAGTGCTATGCTGTGGGGAGGCCTGTGCCAGACCCCACACTGAGCAGGAGGATGTTGAGTGGCTGTGTTTGGAGATGGTGTTGCATGGACCACTGTTTATCACATCTCACATTCAAGAAGACCTTTCCATTTTTCCTTGTTGCAAAGGAGCATGACCAAAACATCCTCGTCATCCTCCTTTGACACAGTGAGGTGTCTTGCTCACCCCTCACCCTCTCAGTTTCCTTTCCCTTGTAGTTTATTTTTAAACAGGTCGTCCTTTCATGCTGTAGTTTATTTGTTGAGTAAAAGACTCTCACGGTCAGGCTTGCAGCTCACTCCCAGCCCTAATTCTCCTGAAAGTGACACAGCAGATCTTGTGGAAGAGTGTCCAGGGTTTGCAAATGTAATCAGTGCCCAGATTTCTTTTAGCTAAGCAACATGAGCCTTCTCCATAGCAACATATATGTTCTTGAGATAGCTTTAGAAATAACCTTTCCTCTATTCTGATTGTGTGGCTTGAAAGTTTCTTTCACTATTCGAGGTTGTTCTAGTGTGAAGTAAAATGTGATGTGTTCTTTGGGAAAGGGCACAGAGAAAGTTGAACAAATGATTTCTTTTTAAAGGCTTACGGTTTGCAAATAGATTGTTTCATCTAAGGAGCTGACTCATTTTTGTCACACATTTGAGGTGGCCCATCCCTACTGCAAAATATAATTCCATGTTTACATTTTACTCTTGTCTTTGGGAGCACACAGTGCACAAAAGTTGTGACCAGGCAGCAGTGATCGAGGGAGAGAATCAGGTGTGTGCCTTGGGAATAATGCAAGAGAGCCACCAGCTGCAATGCAGGAGGCAGCCTGAGAGTAAGAGAAGCGGCAGAAAGTAGAGAATTGGCTTTCTGTATTGGAAGGCTGAGCTTGGATGGTGTAAGGAGGGATAATAAAATCCTCAAAGAGCAAGAGCTGGCTGTGTGACAATCCAGAGAGGTGCCAAGTGAGGCAAGTGTGTCAACAGCCAGGATTAACTGGAAAGAGGCGGAATCCTGTCCCGCCCTTTGGAGTTTTTTTTTTTTAGTATTTCTGGATGTTATTTTCCACTTCCTGAGACCAGCTGCATCACATAGTTTCCTTCACAGTGTGTAGGTACACACAAGGAAGTAGTAAGCTTACTCTGATAAGAACAGTTACATTTGCGGGGTGGGAACTCCTTGATGTTTGTTTTGCACATGAGACACCAAGGCTACATGCTTGATTGGGAAAAGAAGAAGAAGAGTTTGGATTTGATATCCCGCCTTTCACTCCCTTTAAGGAGTCTCAAAGCGGCTAACATTCTCCTTTCCCTTCCTCCCCCACAACAAACACTCTGTGAGGTGAGTGGGGCTGAGAGACTTCAAAGAAGTGTGACTGGCCCAAGGTCACCCAGCAGCTGCATGTGGAGGAGTGGAGACATGAACCCGGTTCCCCAGATCACGAGACTATCGCTCTTAACCACTACACCACACTGGCTCCAGTGTGAGGTGTGGCTCCCTCATTTGAGGGGGTTCCTGCTTTAAGCGAAAACCAGCTAAGCAGTCCTTGCTGTATATGCAATAGAAGGTTGAGTCTTTTCAAAAGCAAATTTCACAAGTTGGATCTGCACCAAAACCTTAGGGAGCCACCAAAGAGAAAGTGTTGCTGCGTATCTCATAATCGCTAGAGTGGGACTCTGCTAATAAAATATGCACATTATTACATGCTTATCTTGCCCTTCTGCCAAGGAGCTGAGATGCACATTTAGCTAAGTTACCCCAGGTGATGTGATTTGCACCTGTGTGTAGCCCCTCCTGGTCAGCTATCACTTCAGTCACTGCTTTCCTTGTGCAGTTTTCCCAGAGGCATTTCCCCCCCCCCCCCACATTTAAAGTTGATACCAGAGCATCCATTGCTAAATTGCTTACTAAGGACATGCTGAGTGCTTAGGAGGTGCTGAGATAGACATTGCTATCTTCACTGACTGTTTTAGGATAGCCTTCCCCAACTTTGTGCCTTCCAGTTCTTTGAACTGCAACTCACAACAGCCCCTGACAGCGTGGCCAATGCAATTTGGAGCCGTAGTTAAAGCATCTGGAGGACAGCAGGATGGAGAAAGTTGCTCTTGGGTTCTGTTCTGTAAAGCCACTCGCTGCCAGTTGCTGTCCAGAGCCAATTTTCTCTTGTTTGAAAAGTTCCCAGGCCATGTAGATTCCAGGCTTTGCAACATTTTAAGCATTTAATGAGGAGGGCAAGCTAGGATTATGCTTCGAGTGCCTACAATTCCACACTATTCTTTTCTTGAACTTTTACCCTGCAAGAATTTCTGGGGTGGGTGGGGGTGGGTGCAGGCCGGTGCAATTCTTCCAGTGCTGGCAAGGCAATCTAAATGTCTACACCCCCCCCCCCAATTTGGGGACTGAAATATGCTTCACCGCTGGTTGTGAATGGTCTTCTGATAAAGAATCTTAAGGCCCATTGACACTTATCTGATGCGCAGGGAAACAGCTGTTTGGGGCAGGCACTGCTGAGGCTTTTGCAGTGGAAAAGGAGAGGTGAATAGGATATTCATTTGCTTTTGCCAGACATGGAAATGAAAAAAAAAGGGATTTTGAAAATTTCACCCAGACTCTGGAAGTAACAATTTTTCTTCTCTATGTAGGATTTATTCATTTTAAATGGTTTTTATTGCTATATTAAACAGGTGACAGTCTATTAGTTAACTCAATTCTATTAATCAACTCTGGACCACGCAGGAGTCAAGCAGGAGTAAAGCCCTTATATTCATGATAAGAGAAGCTGCTGCCATCTTGTCTTCAAGTCCAGTTTCATTCATTGTTGTTGTTGCTGGTTTGTGTCTGTCTCAAGAGACAATGGAGTGTGCCTCCGAGTGTGAAGTCAAATTGCAGTGTTAGCAGCACTGAAGTGGCTTCCCCTGGTGCGCAAGCCTGGATTGTGTGTATGGAGGTTCTGGGCTGCCCAGATGACAAGACTCCCCTCTTAGCCTTGCTGATGTGGTTCAAAAGAAAACAGAGCAATTTGAAAGCACCATGCAACCAATTTAGGGATAAATTGCCACCATACTGCAAAAAAAAAAAAAAAATGTTCATAAGTTCCTCTCAATGTTTCTGTTTCATGAGTTCTCTGCAATGGTCAATAGACAATTTTTTTTTTACAGTATAAGTCCAAGTTTAGGCCTTGCAGGGACTTTCATGTTTGAACAATCAATAGCCTTGCTGCCACCAGCATGACGCCAAGTGAGCTGTGAAATCCATTGATTCATGCATTATTTTAGGTATTCCTTAATGTACTACTCCCCAGAATATCTGGCTATCTGGGCAGCCCCACAAAAGATGGTGATCTGTCTCTTTGTGTCCACATCCCTTTCAACATAATGGAGCAATCCCAGATGTCATATGGGAAAGCTGCACCAGTGTCCTATACTGTACTAAGGTTACCAGATTTTTTTCAAAGAATCCGGGGAAACTTCTTTTTTTTAAAAAAAAGAAAAAGAGAGAAAACAGTTACTTTTAAAAAGTTTTTGTTTTTGTTTAAGACGTAATATCTTCTCTTCTGTGGCCTCCTCTGTTGCACAGCCTTCCTCTTGGCCCCGGCTTGCTCTCTTGGAGCGCTAGTTGCCGTGGAGTAGGCTCGGGCCGGGCCTGGGCTCGCCCACATGTTGGTGCTCTCCTACTTCTCCTCCTAAACGGCAGCAGCAGCTGCACAGTAAGGTCAGGGCTCCCCTCTTTTTTCTCATTCCTCTTTCTCTCTCTCCCTGTTCCTTCCCCCTGCATTGGCTTCGGGGTTTTCCTGGCCTCAGAGCGCCGCTGGGCAGTCAGCCAGGTGGCCGGGCGCTCTCGCACCTGGCTTGATTTGGGTCACAAGGGGGGGGGGTGTCAACGGTTTCCCCAGTTGATGCCCTGGGCGTCCCCGATTCCCCCTCAGCAATGGCAGTGGTATTCTCAGCAGTCCGGAGCCAGCCTGGTAGCGTAGTTGGCTCTGGCTGGCTTCAGGAGCTGCCTGCTGCCATGGCGCCCACCATTTTGCCTCGCCGGCAGTCCCCATATGATGTGTCTTGCGCCGTTGAACCAATCACTCAACATTCATTCCCTACTAATAAATTTACAACACTTAAAATATAAATCCGGGGATGTTAAATGAAATCCAGGGACATTCTGGGGACAGATTTGTAAATATGGGGACTGTCCCCAGGAAACGGGGACCTCTGGTAACCATATCCTATACCAGCTTTGTATAACTTTAATTTTATTTCCCCTAATATAGGAAGGTATAAATTAGGCTGGTTTAGTTGACCCAGTCTTCTTCCATTGCAATTCACCAATATTTTGGCCCAAATCTGATTCCCAAACACAGGAGGAGGAGTGGCGTTATACGTCAGGGATGTGTATAGCTGTGAAGAGATCCAAGATTTAGAACCTCAAAGCCAAAGTGAGAGCATTTGAGTCAAAATTACAGGAGAGAAGAATAACAGAGACCTCATTGTGGGAGTTTACTATAGATCCCCAAGCCAAACAGAGGACATAGATGATGCCTTCCTGGAACAGATGGCCAAGCATGCAAAAGGAAGGGAGATAGTAGTAATGGGGGACTTCAATTACCCGGATATTTGTTGGATGTCAAACTCAGCCAAGAGCATAAGGTCAAACAGATTCCTCACTGGTCTTGCAGACAACTTCATTGTCCAGAAAGTGGGAGAAGCAACAAGAGGAACAGCCATTTTAGATCTGGTCCTAACCAATGTTGATGACCTGGTTAGTGGGGTAGAAGTGGAAGGATCATTAGGTGCGAGTGATCATGCTCTTCTGAAGTTTACTATACAGCGGAAAGGAGCAGCCAAGCATACTAGGACTCAATTTCTTGACTTTAAGAAAGCCGACTTCATAAAACTTAGGGAAGTGCTGGGTGAGATCCCATGGACAGTAATACTAAAAGGAAAGGGAGTTCATGATGGCTGGGAGTTTGTTAAGAGGGAGATAGTAAAAGCACAACTTCAGGCAATACCAATGAGACGGAAACATGGAAGGTGCCTAAAGAAGCCAGGGTGGCTATCTAAAGAACTTTTAACTGAGTTAAGATTTAAAAAGGATGTGTACAAAAAAATGGAAAAGGGGGGAAACCACCAAAGAGGAATTCAAACAAATAGCCAGCACATGTAGACACAAAGTCAGAAAAGCTAAAGCACAGAATGAACTCAGGCTTGCTAGAGAGGTTAAAAGCAACAAAAAAAGCTTTTATGGGTATGTCCGTAGCAAAAGGAAGAACAAAGAAACAGTGGGGGCACTCAGAGGAGAAGATGGTGAAATGCAAACAGGGGACACAGAAAGGGCTGAACTCCTCAATGCCTTCTTTGCCTCAGTCTTCTCCGATAAAGAAAACGATGCCCGACCTGAAGAATTTGGAGCAAATGATTCAGCAGAGGAAACACAGCCCAGAATAACTAAGGAGATAGTACAAGAATACTTGGCTAGTTTAGATGTATTCAAGTCTCCAGGGCCAGATGAACTGTATCCAAGAGTATTAAAAGAACTGGCAGATGTGATCTCAGAACCACTGGCAGTCATCTTTGAGAATTCCTGGAGAACAGGCGAAGTCCCAGCAGACTGTAGGAGGGCAAATGTTGTCCCTATTTTCAAAAAGGGGAAAAGAGAGGACCCAAATAATTATCGCCCAGTCAGTCTGACATCAATACCAGGGAAGATTCTGGAGCAGATCATTAAGCAAACAGTCTGTGAGCACCTAGAAAGGAATGCTGTGATCACCAATAGTCAGCATGGATTTCTGAAAAATAAGTCATGTCAGACTAACCTGATCTTGTTTTTTGACAGAATTACAAGCCTGGTAGATGAAGGGAACGCAGTGGATGTAGCCTACCTTGATTTCAGCAAGGCATTCGACAAGGTGCCCCATGATATTCTTGTAAAGAAGCTGGTAAAATGCGGTCTTGACTATGCTACCACTCAGTGGATTTGTAACTGGCTGACTGACCGAACCCAAAGGGTGCTCATCAATGGTTCCTCTTCATCCTGGAGAAGAGTGACTAGTGGGGTGCCACAGGGTTCTGTCTTTATCAACGACTTGGATGATGGACTCAAGGGCATCCTGATCAAATTTGCAGATGACACCAAACTGGGAGGGGTGGATAACACCCCAGAGGACAGGATCACACTTCAAAACGACCTTGACAGATTAGAGAACTGGGCCAAAACAAACAAGATGAACTTTAACGGGGAGAAATGTAAAGTATTGCACTTGGGCAAAAAAAAATGAGAGGTACAAATACAAGATGGGTGACACCTGGCTTGAGAGCAGTACATGTGAAAAGGATCTAGGAGTCTTGGTTGACCACAAACTTGACATGAGCCAACAGTGTGACGCAGCAGCTAAAAAAGCCAATGCAATTCTGGGCTGCATCAATAGGAGTATAGCATCTAGATCAAGGGAAGTAATAGTGCCACTGTATTCTGCTCTGGTCAGACCTCACTTGGAGTACTGTGTCCAGTTCTGGGCACCACAGTTCAAGAAGGACACTGACAAACTGGAACGTGTCCAGAGGAGGGCAACCATAATGGTCAAAGGCCTGGAAACGATGCCTTATGAGGAACGGCTAAGGGAGCTGGGCATGTTTAGCCTGGAGAAGAGGAGGTTAAGGGGTGATATGATAGCCATGTTCAAATATATAAAAGGATGTCATATAGAGGAGGGAGAAAGGTTGTTTTCTTCTGCTCCAGAGAAGCGGACACGGAGCAATGGATCCAAACTACAGAAAGAAGATTCCACCTAAACATTAGGAAGAACTTCCTGACAGTAAGAGCTGTTCGACAGTGGAATTTGCTGCCAAGGAGTGTGGTGGAGTCTCCTACTTTGGAGGTCTTTAAGCAGAGGCTTGACAACCATATGTCAGGAGTGCTCTGATGGTGTTTCCTGCTTGGCAGGGGGTTGGACTCGATGGCCCTTGTGGTCTATTCCAACTCTATGATTCTATGATTCTATGATTTCAGTCCACCTAGAGTACCTATCAATTTGCCAACTAACCCATTATACAATTTTGACTTTTACAGATAAGAATAGATGATAAAATTAGCTTTTCAAATTACATAAGCATCCTGCAGGAATGCAGTTTTATGTTGGGAATCTAGTAGCAAATGGTAAAACTGGTGAACTTGTACCCATTCACATCCCAGGTCCCTTTGTCTATTATAAGTTGTTCTTTTGGTCCCATTTTTCCATTCTTGAAAAAGCCTTTTCAAGCCAAAAATAGCTATTAGCTTTCCACAATACTATACCCTTTCTTAGATTCTCACATTTCACTACAGGGTGATATATCAAAGGGAGCAGCAGTGAACGCACCAGAGAGGAGGATTTCTGCCAACCCCTCCACACTTGGAAGGCGCTTCTAGTAAAAGGGTTCTGCATGTGTTTTATTGAGAAAACCATGAATCTAAAGAAGCGTTGCACCCAGATTATCTTCCCACCCAGCCTGGTTGCTTCCAAATTGAGCCAATATTTGTTGGCTTTGGGGGAATTGATTTAATTTAGAATAATATGTAAAAAAGGTAGAATTAATTGCTCCTGGTCATAGGTAAGGCTACTTTCCCCCTGTTGTATCATTTTGCATAATGTTTGTACAGGACCAAAATATGGGATTTCTCCAATCCCCCAACTTCCCTCTACCCCCTCCATGGTTCCATTATTTGTAGAACAGTGTTGAAACTTCAGGCTCCACGCTGAAGCAAAAGATTTGTGGGCCTCTTATAGCTCAGCCATCAAACACTGCTTTATAGTCCAGCCTGTAAACATCTTTGATGTTGCCTTTGGTTCAGTAAGTCACCTAGACGAGGCCCTGTTGATAACCAGCAGGGAAACACAAGTGATAATTGCTTCACAGTCTTTTATTTATTTTTAAAAACATTTATAGACTACCTTTCATCGTAAATAGCAATGAAGATTACAAGAGAAAATGAATACAATAAAATAACCCATTTTTTAAAAAGGAAAAAACAGAACCACTACTGGTATCTAGGAATTCCAGTAGAGTTGGTACTAAAAATCAGTGCTCAGGCATGCATGCCCTTTCAAACATGCATGTTTTTGTCAATTGGAGGAAGGCAATCACAACAGCTGTCCTGCAACGACATCTTTACAATCAACTAATCAATATAACTTTCCCCCAACTGCTTAGCACTTCTAGTAAGGGTAATGTTTTACTAGATGTGGCCATAGCTGTAGTGAACAAAATGTGCCTGGGCCTTGACGTACATCCTCATAATATTATATACTAACAGTAAACTCATTCTCTGCATGCAGACTTCATGTCACCTGAAACAGCACAACTCATGTTCAAGATAGAGACTGCAGCAGGCTTGGGGGAGTCCCTAGGTTTGCTGAAGTGCCAGCAATATTCAGTGGGGAAGCCCAACCCAATGAAGACTTACCATGGTCAGTGGTCATAACGTTGAGTAATGGGAGAGGATAGGGTGGAAAACTGGTGTGAGAGAATAGAATACAGTCGAACCTTGGATCCTGAACATCTTATGAGTCAAACATTTTGGCTCCCGAACACCGGTTTGCGAACATTCTTTGGAAGCCAAGCATCTGAGGCTGCTTCTGTGGCTTCTGATTGAGTGCAGGAAGCTCCTGCAGCCAATTGGAAGTGGCGCCTTGGTTGTCGAATGTTTTGGGAAGTCAAACAGACTTCCAGAACAGATTTCATTTGACAACCAAGGTATGACTGTATCCTGAAACAAGACATGACTGGCTGAGTAGGGCATTAAACAGAAGCACTCCACACTGCAACATTTTGTTACAGGTCCCACTTGTATCTCCCTTTGTCCTTAGTTAATGTGGTACAACCAGATTGTGCTTGATGCACCCTGAACTTGAATTCCCACAGACGGATTCATCCATATTGGTAGAAAAATGTAACTTCTAATGAACAGCAGATACTAAAGCTACTGATAGATGAATCTGTGCACTAAAATGTTTGGCCAGGATGCTGGATCAGATGAGTCTTTAAGTCTGCTCCGTTCAGGCTCTTCTTATGTTCTTGGTAGACTGACCATATTGCTCCAGAAGCTGTAGGAATTGGCAGTAAGGAATTTGCACAACAAACCCTTTCCGAATGTAACCTAGGTAATCAAGTTCAAGAAGCTCTCCAGACTCAAGATTCTGGTGTATGGTGGCTGCAGTGAAGTCTTTGGTTATAAATGTACCTTTTCTCATAAGATTATGTAATAGATGTGTTATAGCGCTCCATGATGCCATCATTCTTTTCCCCCAGAGAATGAATTTTTGAGTGTTATTGCACTCTGGAGAGGGATTGGGCATAATCCCTGAACCTCACTGTTGCAGCTGACCCTCATCCATTCTTCTACTGCATTAATCTCTTTTTGTATGAAAACACTTGAGCAGGAGGAAAGTCTTGCCATATTAACACAAACCTCCCTATTCAAGGAGAGGAAGTTTTCTGAAACAACAAAAGCATGAGAGCCTGTGCCAGTGCTATTCTGAGACAGGAAAGTATTATTTCTGTTTAATAATAGAAAAATATATGTCTTCTTTTGAAGTGGCCTCTTCTGGTGCTTATTATTGCTGAGAGTCCTATTAGTCTATAGGAGTAGAAAGACAGCCAGCTGCACAGTGGAGAGCAGACAAGACACATGTGTTTGCCCAACTCTCGTATTTTAGCCCTAATCTTGTACAGTGGTACCTCGGGTTACAAACACTTCAGATTACATACGCTTCAGGTTACAGACTCCGCTAACCCAGAAATAATACCTTGGGTTAAGAACTTTGTTTCAGGATAAGAACAGAAATCAGGCAGCGGCAGCAGTGGGAGGCCCCATTAGCTAAAGTGGTGCTTCAGGTTAAGAACAGTTTCAGGTTAAGAACGGACCTCCAGACCAAATAAAGTTCTTAACCTGAGGTACCACTGTACATCTAAGGGCCTTCCCAGACAATGGATACTTATGATGTGGATTCAATACAGATATCGTTCTCCCTTGTCTAATGCCGCTATACAAATCTGTGTTGGAACTGCATATGAAATACTGTGTACAGTTCTGGTTGCCTCACCTAAAAAAAGATATTGAAGAGTTGGAAAAGGCCAAGAGAAGAGCAACCAAAATGATCATGGGGCTGGAACACAACTCCCCTATGGGGAAAGGTTGTAGCACTTGGGGTTTGCTAGTTTAGAGAAAAGGTGAATGAAAGGGGACACCATAGAAGTTTATAAAATTATACATGGCATGCATAATTTCCCTCTCTCATAACACTACAACTTGTGGGCATCTATCCGATGAATCTGAATGCTGGAAGATTCAGGACAGGTGAAGGAAAGTATTTCTTAAACTGTGTTACCCTACAAAGGGGGTATGGAAGCACACCGGTCCTCTTTAGCCAAATAAAGACAGCAGTGTTGTGGGAAGAGTTCAGATTTATTGCAGACTGCAGTAAGAATAATTGATCCAGAGGAATGCTCCAAATTCTGGACCCCGAATACAAAATTCGAGATGCTTTTATAATAGTCTCTTTGCATGGTTAGCTCGTGAACGATCCTTTTCAGCAACATGTTTGGATAATAGAATGCGTGGACAGCTTGTGGACTCCACATGTCCACTTCTAATTGGTTTACAAAAAAGTATGCTCTACTAGCTGCATCATGGCAACAGATAGTTCTGGACAAAGTTTATGAATTCACTATTTTTCTGTCTCATGCAAAATGTTGCATTTTTGGTAGTTTGTTACATGAAGCGGTCAGTTTGGAGCTTCTAATCTTTTCAAGGCCACTTCACCTTTCTGGTATGTGAAGCTGATAAGCGAGGCCCTGCTTGTTAGCAAAAAGACAGGTTGAGTTGCATGAAAAATCTCTGCTTAGCTAGGTATGTACTTTTATGCAGGACAATGGAACAGATACATTGTGGTTGTGACTGAGAACATGTTTATGCAGGCTCAGCACTTAGTAGGCTGAGATCAATTGTGTATCAGAAACATGTTCTGTGACAAAGAGGGCGAGAGCAGGTCAGTACAGTGGTACCTCAGGTTAAGTACCGTATTTTTCGCACGATAGGACGCACCGGACAATAGGACGCACTTTGTTTTAGAGGGGGGAGAACAAGAAAAAAAAATTCTCCCCCTCTCTGCCCAGCGCCCCTTCAGTGAAGCGGCAGGAGGCGCTGCACAGAGAGGGGGAGAACTTTCCCCCTCTTGTTTTCCCGCTCTAAAACAAGGTGCCGTTTAAGGTGCGTTCAGGCGGCTACCTTGGAAGCCTGGAGAGCGAGAGGGGTCAGTGTGCACTGACCCCTCTCGCTCTCCAGGTTTCAGGTTCCTTTCGACCTGTTCTTTGGGGCTGGCGGGGGGAAGCCCACCACCAGCCCCAAAGAGCAGGTCAGGGAGCAGCGGAAAGGCACAGCGGAGAGGCTCCTGCCATAGCCGCGCGTCACCTACCCAGCCGAGAGCGCGCGCGGGGCTAAAGCAGCCCCCCGTGACCCTCTCCCAGCTGGAGAGGTGACACGCAGCTATGGCAGGAGCCTCTATAGCAGCGCGTCACCTCCCCAGCCGGGAGAGCGCGCGCGGGGCTAAAGCAGCCTCCCGCGACCCTCTCCCAGCTGGAGAGGTGACGCGCTGCTATGGCAGGAGCCTCTATAGCAGCGCGTCACCTCCCCAGCCGGGAGAGCGCGCGCGGGGCTAAAGCAGCCTCCCGCGACCCTCTCCCAGCTGGAGAGGTGACACGCAGCTATGGCAGGAGCCTCTATAGCAGCGCGTCACCTCCCCAGCCGGGAGAGCGCACGCGGGGCTAAAGCAGCCTCCCGCGACCCTCTCCCAGCTGGAGAGGTGACGCGCTGCTATAGAGGCTCCTGCCATAGCTGCGTGTCACCTCTCCAGCTGGGAGAGGGTCGCGGGAGGCTGCTTTAGCCCCGCGCGCGCTCTCCCGGCTGGGGAGGTGACGCACTGCTATAGAGGCTCCTGCCATAGCTGCGTGTCACCTCTCCAGCTGGGAGAGGGTCGCGGGAGGCTGCTTTAGCCCCGCGTGCGCTCTCCCGGCTGGAGAGGTGACACGGGGCTGTAGAGGTTCCTGCCATAGCCGCGCATCACCTCTCCAGCTGGGAGAGGGTCGCGGGGCTATGGTGTCTTCGCTCCATAGGACGCACACACATTTCCCCTTCATTTTTGAAGGGGAAAAAGTGCGTCCTATAGAGCGAAAAATACGGTACTTAATTCATTCCGGAGGTCCATTCTTAACCTGAAACTATTTTTAACCTGAAGCACCACTTTAGCTAATGGGGCCTCCAGCTGCCGCTGCGCCACCGGAGCACAATTTCTGTTCTCATCCTGAAGCAAAGTTCTTAACCTGAGGTAATATTTCTGGGTTAGCGGACTCTGTAACCTGAAGCATATGTAACCCGAGGTACCACTGTATAGGGGTACTCTGTACTTCATTTTCCAGCTAGCCTGAAGGGACTTGGCAGATCTCCTGCATTTCTAATCGGCACCACCTCTCCTTGGTGTCCCGCTAGCTGCTGATAGCAGATTGTAAGCTATTATTCAGTGGAAACTGATTCATAGCAGAAATCTTAGATCTGTGAAAGCAATGTATGAGAGCAATGTATGCTCATAAATGCCTGCCTGCTGGGTTGACCCCAGTGGATCATGACATTCACCCCATTCCCAGTTAATGACACTCCGGTGTCAGAACTTGCTGCCACGAGAGACACTGATGGCCACTAACATAAAAGAGGTTTAGACAAATTTATGGAGCGGTGTGTGTCAATGGCTGCTAGCCGAATTGGTCATTTTTCTACCTTCACTGTTAGAGGTAGAATATCTCTGAATGTCAGTTGCTGGGGAGTGTGCTTTTGCCCCATAGGCAACTGGGTTGGCCACTGTGAGAACAGGATGCTGGGCTAGATTGGCTTTTGGCCTGATCCAGCAGGATTTTCTTATGTTCAGGTTTCTCTTAAAACAAGAGCAAGCTTTAGTAGCTTTAACATTCATCACAGGGCTGTGCACTTAAAAAAAAAATCACAGTTCTTGGAACAATTAGATAATTGTATTCATAAGGGTTTTGGTTGCATTGGATAGACTGCTAAGAAATCCAGGTCCCAGGCTGGTTTATGTTTCTTATTTTTTGCCCTTCATTTGTGCATGTGTGTGTTCTGTGTTAATCCATGGGAATGAGGAAGGAGGGAAGTGTCTGCCACACTTGGAAAACAGCTGCAAGATATGTTGTGTGTGTGTGTGTGTGTGTGTGTGTGTGTGTGTGTGCGCGCGCGCACACATTCACTCACACACAGTGCTAGTCCACTGCCCTTCAGTAATAACCCTCCAAACCCTGAGACTGGATGCCATATGCACAGCAGGAGAAAGGGGCCTTGCCAGGCTGCTGGCAGCTGCTATCTAAGAAGTTTTGCTGGGAATGACTGGAATCAGTCCCTAGCGTATTAAGAAGGGTTACACTTGTCTTCCTGGCTCCTGTTCCTGCCAGTGGGAACTGAAATTTTCAGAGAGGGGGATAGGCTGCTTGTTTGTAGGGCATGACTGGCTAATTTGCTTAATTTCACGTTAAAGGTGGTGCCCAAATGAACAGGGCTTTTGGTCTCTTCTGTGCAGAGGACATTTATTCATTCTCTAGCTGTGCTTAAGTGTCTGGTGGGTGCCTTAGTATGCTGTTTGTATTATTTTGCATTTGTTTTATTCTATGGATTTGGGGAAGTAGTACGTAAGCCTAGGTGTGTTTGTATAATGTGATCTTTCTGCCTGAAGTGATTTGTTTATTTTGATTGGGTGTTTGATGCTTCTTGCTCTCAAAAATATAACCAATTTAAGAATATTTGCTCTTTGCCACACACACACACTGCATTTTATCATGCTGCTACAAATGTTTCACATGGCCTCTTTCTAATGGCTAACGCCTTCTACTCCTGTCATCTCAGTTTTAGTTTTTTTCCGTTTAGTGCTGAGCTTCTCAATTCCAGCCCTCTGTATTCTCACATGGGGAGGTTCCATGCGGCGTAGGACTGCAAGGTGATGACCAGCTTTACAAGTTACGGTAGGAGGGGCTAGGGACTAGGGATGATGGGCGTTGTAGTCCAAAACATCTGAGGACACCTGGTTGGCGAAAGCTATTGCAGAGGCAATCTCTTATGATAAATAACAAGCAGAGCCGTTTTGAGCCTTTGGGAGCGAGGCAGAACTAAATAATATACCAAAGAGCACAAGACCATGTTATAAACCACTTGAAAGGAATATTCTGGCAATGAAATTCATTTCAGTACTATAAAGTTCTCCTGAGACAGAAAGGCAGTGGCCATGACGGCAAAGGACAGACTGTTCTGCCCAGTGAGCTTCCAGCTATACCACATCTGGAAATAAGAACAATTGCCATGCATTTAAATTTGCTGATGTCCACCCCCAGGGCCTTCTAACAAAATATCATACAACAGTGTTGTAAAAATAGGGGCAGCGTGCCCAAATGCTCTCCCTGGAGGACGGAAGTCAGGCAGAAAGTGTAATGCAGGAGTCCAGCGCCTGTCTGTAGGTAATGAAATGGGTAGGGAATGCCAGATTTCGAACATGACCCCAAAGCCAAGGGCACAGCTATGGGTGAGAGGATGAGAGGGATCTATCCTCCCCCAAGCCACATGCTTCTCAGCATGTATGGAGTGCCATTTCTTTGTGAGGAGCACTCCCTCATCTGTATGGAGGCTCTTTGCACATCATCCTGAGAGTGTTGCATGGTGTTCTCTGTAACTTTTCAATTTCTGACTTCTTTTTTTAAACCACCTGGAACCTAAGATCTAAAGGGCTGCAATCAAGAGAAGCGTAATGGTGGGAAGAGACAGATGTGTTTTAATACTGGCCTCATTTGCCATTCTCCCTCTCAGAATTAACTCTCTTCCATCTGCTTTTCTCCCAGTAAGGAAAAAGAAATGAGCCCCCATCTGCTTAGGGTGCAACAGTCCCATGACCACTGGGATGAGGCTTACTGATGTTGTTATATTCTTTGACACAGCGGAATAGTCCTCCTCCTCAGTTGATATGGTGAAGTCTAATGATGTTATGGCTGCTGACTGACTGACTGTTCCACTTGCTTCTATTGTTTCCTTTCCCACGTTTCCTTCTGTACATTTGTAAATTACCCAGTTCCTGTAGCTCAGGTGGTGCCACAGAAGTAAAATACACCACATTACAACCGTAGCTACCCCATTTTTGTGTGAGGGAGCTGTTGACTCATTTTAAGACTGAGGAAGCGGGCAGCTTTTCACTTCAAGCAATCTGTGCCCCATTTACTTCTTTTCTTCCTTGACGTCAACACACACTTTACTTTATTTATAACCCCTTAAGAGTCCTCTCTCATCATCCCATCTCTGGGAATTGTTGTTTTCGCTGCTTTTGCTTCTCCTTCACACGTCGCTTGTTTGTGTTCCCCCTCCCCACTTGCAGTCCCATTCTGTTGACAGGATACTTGTTGTGATCCCCAACTGGGTTATAAATGGTTTTCTGTGTCTCTGGTCTCTCACAGGATCAGGTGACTTCGGCCCTGTCAGAGCCCAGCCAGATTCTCTTGAGAAATAATTACAGAGCCTAATGCAAATAAGCAAAGAGTCAACTGGAAATAAATGACACAGCTAAAGAAAACAAAACTGGGATGTGGGGTGGGGTGGGGGGGATGTTGGGCTTTTAAAATAAACTCTATCAAAAGCAAAGGAGAGGGATTTTAAGGGAAGGATTTGGGAGGGGATTAAGGACTTTGAGAGCTAAGAAAACTTATGGGGCAGTAGAAAGAAGCTGCTAATGTTGGGGGTTCGGCCTTTTGCTGACTTAACTCACAAGATTGTTGTGAGCATAAAACTGGTAGGGGGAGAACCACTTGGAGGTCTGGGGAGCAAAGGTGGGATATAAATGCAGTTGTCAGTATTAATAATGACAAGATGAAGGTCTACCAGGCTTGCATGTTGAGCACACTGCTTTATGGAAGTGAGTTGTAGGCAACTTAACAACCATCAGGAACGATGCTCAATGGCTTCTGCAAGCACTGTGTCAGGAAGATTTTGGACATCACATGGCAAGACAGAATTTCAAATATGGATGTGTTCTACCAAGCTCATATTTCCAACATGTTTACACTCAGGATCATTGGTTTGAGCTCCATGTTGGGCAAACGATTCCTATATTGTGGGGAGTTGGACTAGATAACCCTCGTGGTCCCTTCCTGCTCTACAATTCTATAATTCCTGTCTCAACAATGTCTGTGCTATCTTGGTCATGTCCACAGAATGGAAGATGGCGGAATCCCCAAGGATGTGCTCTACAGGGAGCACCAGGCCTGTTGGCAGACCAACTACATTACAAAGATGTTTGCATATGGGACATGAAAGCTGGCAACATCAGCCCCGCCATTTGGGAATCATGTGGGAATCCCTTGCAGCACCTGGAGACAGTCAGGTCGTGTATCCACAGCAGTGACTAGTGGAGGAATAAGTGCTAGAAGGAGTGCAGTCAAGAAACACCATGGTGCATCTGCAGCAGCACAACCAGACACCATCATCTGCCCCAGCTGCAACAAAGCATTTCTCTCCTGTATCGACTTCTACAGCCACAGCAGGCACTGTAACTCTCCAATGGTTTGACTTCACGCCCTTAAGGTGCATTCCTCCACTGTGTCCCAAGATGTCTGCAAATATTAATATAATGTGTGAAGGAGATTTGCAGCATGCAACACACCTACCGCTATCTAATCCACAATAGCATGTTGTGGTTTTTTGGCAGGGGGGAATGATTATTTGGGTTTTAATAGTTGGGTTTGCAGAGACCCCCACTGAGTTGTGACCCACCCGCTTTTTCCTTTGCTGCTTTAATAGCCTGCTCTCCTGTTATATCCTAATCTTGGTTTGACAGACATGGAGAGGATGGGAGCAGTGTGTCTTACAAGTCTTGGCAGTGAAGCATGAAATAACTTCCCTTTTATTGGAAATTATAATGTGGAGACTATCAAACCCATTCCAGATGTGTGGCGAAGAGGGGCTGTTTACTGTGAGGAGACTACACAACTGGGAGTTTAGGGAGAGGGGCCCACATACAGGCACGTTAGTGAGGGGGGAAATTCCAGTGGACTGGAGGTTGGGGAGGAGCAGAATGGCCCATTCTTGCTTGCTGCCCTAGTCTGAACAATCGTGTTCAGTAAAAACACAACCTATGCGGGAAGGCAGCCAAACCAAGAAGCAGGAGCAGCTGTTGCAGTTGTAGGCTCTGCCTTGGCATCTATGGAGACCAGTACAGGAGGGCTGTGTTCCAGCCAATCTATGGAATGACATCTCCATTTCTTCTTCCGCTCAGTTGCAAGTCCCATTTGACTGTGGGAAAGCAAGTGGTCGCCACTACAGATGGCGTTCACAGTTTCAGCTCCGCAAATGGCTTCCGTTCTGAGCCCACTATCTGCATGCCTTCACATTACGATGGGGATTACAGCCAGGGCGAAACACCCAAAGTGTTTGTTTTATTGTTTACAGCTGCAGCTAAGCAGAGAATGGTCTAGTATCTGGCATGCTTTATAGGAACTCCCTCTCTGTCTAAAGCAGGGTTTTTAGCTAGCGCATGGCCTTCAGTTGAAGCGGCTATAGAATTCAGCCCCAGCAGAAGTTGCTGGCCCATAAACTTTAATGGCTAAATAAATGGCCAGCCTCAAATTTAGACATCTGATGTAGTAGTGGAGGCTCTCAGATATTAAACCCATGAGGATGCATGCACAGGTGCATTTGTTGACAGACACTTTGATCAAACACATGAGAGGTGTGTGGAAATGATTAGTGGGCTGTAGTAAGAATGGTAGGTGCTTTGCATGGTGCCAAACATTATAATCGTTAGGGCCAGTGTGGTTTACTAGTAGACAGAATGTTCAGCCTGGACCCAGATATTGGGCTATTTAAACTTGAGTTGAAATCATATACTAGTCATGGACTAGTGAAAGAGGATTATACTGAAGAGGTTTTTAAGTGTTGGATGTGCTAAGGACTGTAATGCTTCCTATCTACTACAAGCATTGTAGAAATATTTGCTAAACATCATCTAATCTCTTTTAAATCAATTTGTGTCAATAAATAGCCTCTTCCTTTCTCTGGAGTAAATGATCAATGTCCCTGCTTTCCGATATATGTGGCATTTGTCCTTCTCATGGCATCATGTCACCTTACAAGTGCCCATTGAATGCTTGTTGAAAGGCTTCTTGATAATGAACCATTTCAAACCACACTGCAAGGCACCTTGGGTCATTTATGCATTTTATCTCCCTTGTTCCTCCCCCAAATGCCCAGAGGTTCCCTTTTGGCCTTACATTTTTCACCAGTGGGGTGCAAATTACTCCTGAAATGTTGCCTGTGAATGATGAGCCACCTTGGTCATTAACTCTTCATACTCTGGGCAAACATCCTCTGGAGGTTGGCTTTAGATTTGATTAGTTGCTGCTTTGCCTTTGCTGAAATTTCTTGCAGACTGGACAAGGAGGTGTGCAGAATTACTAAGAGCTGAGCCAAAATGATGAGGGAGAAATTAACTCATCCACAAATGATTCTGGAATGTGGGGAATCTAGTCAGGTCAGGATTTATTGGTGGGTTTAAAAAAAAACAAACACAATTCCTGGCCATCCAGCATATAATTGTTCAGCAGAATCTCCCACACACTATTCCCATTCCCTCCCTTTCTCTGCTGCTCTGATTTATATTTCTGGTTCGTTCAGAAGCCTTGCAGTAAAAGGGCATTTTCAAATTTTTTTTGCTAAGAAATATTAGTCTTAGAAGATGGATAGAGATAGCAAAGAACAGCTACTTACTAAATTAGAGAAAGCAGCTGTGTATGCAAAACAGGTGTGCCCTAGCAAATGCAGACTAATGAAAAGTATTTTGTTGTGTCTGGGAAATCCAATGGACACAGAAAAATTGGCAGCGTGAACAAGCAATGCCTAATATCATAGGTAACATTCTAACACTATTTCATGCACAGATCCTGCCCGTCAGTGCTAATTTGACCTGTCAGAGGTATTCATGTATCTGGTTTTGCTTTATGTGAAGTTAGAAATATAGACTGCTGCTACTTCTTATAGCTTCAGCCTAGCCAGAACTACAAAGGAACAGAAGGAAGAAGTCTCAGGAGCAAACTGGAATGCAGAATCACCAAGGATCCTTTCTGTATTGACATGTATGTTAACATCTGGGGAATTATTCAAAATCCCGACCACCTGACGCCACCCTTGGATTGGGGAGTTTTGCTATCATTGCGGGTGAAAGATAGACTCCTGCACGTGTGCCAGGCAGCCAATCTCTCTGGGGATTTACCTTCCCAAGGTTCATATTTTATCATGTTGTATAGCGGAACAAATCAGTTACAGGAATGACACAGACCATCTGACCTGCTGGGGCCCCCTCCTGTCTGTGGAAGACCATGTGGTTTTCTGAACCTTCCTCCCACACACACTGGCCTCTTTCCGCTTAAGGGTGTGTCTATTCCTCACTAAAAAAACCCCACCCCAAATAATTTCTTCCACTATTACAACAGGCAAGAGCATGAGGGAGTGCTAATGCAGCGAGGTCACTATTGTTTTGTTATAGGTCAGGTTTAGAAAACACATCACTTAAACCACTAGCAATGAACCCAGGGAACAATTAATAATTTGGGTTGAATTCTCATTCAGGTTTTTTTACCTCTCCAGTTTGGTTCTAGTACACACAAATTTTCCTTTAATTGGTTTTTTAAAATAGTATATTTAACAAGGAAAGAAAAAAATCAGTGAGAAAAAAGAAACAAAAAACATAATCTGCTTACATTAAAAATACAATAACTGCCAATACATCTTAATTTAAACATGATATATATGCCATCCAAATGTCCAAATAGGTTTCCACATGAAGTTGAGATGAGATGCAGCTTTACTTAAATCAATCACACGGATGCCCAGAGAGTGCCTAACCACTCTGTTTGAGACAAATTTGCTGGGATTGCTGTTGGCTGTGGAATTTTATTCCGTATCATTGTCTTTTTTATGTTCTGAGACACTTCAGCCTCAAGCTCCATCTTGATTTCTGTTTGCCTGTTTATACTTTCAGCTGAAGTTGTTGCTTGTTGGTGACAATTGTAGCTTGTTGCTTGTGGAGGCAGCTCTGAGGTCACAGCCTGAGACAGCAGATTTTTTCCATGAAATTTCATGTCCTGGCCCTGCATTAAACAGCACCTACATATGAAACCACAGTAGTAAACAGTGTGATCCTATGCATGCATATACTCAGAAGTAAGTCACGTTTTGTTCAATGGGATTTACTCCTGAGTGTAAATTGGCAGCCTAATTTGGCAACTGCATTATTTCACGTTGTATGTACTACATTTGCAAGGACTTTACCTTTGCTATTTTAACTACTATTTTTCCATCGAGAGTCCATTTTTGTAAGCTCAACAGATGAACTTTGCTTGGCCAAATCTTGCCTGCGTTGTTGGTGCTATGCTTAGGCAGACTGAGGTTGTCGCTTCTGACAATTGTTGTTGGGTATAATGAAAGGAAAGCAGTTTGTTAGTTAAGTTTCACTGTGGTTTATTTATTGCTAGTCATGAAAGGTGCTTGTGATATCATAATAACTCAGCTGGCCTAATGATGCATGTCTTGACCTGGATGAGTGGGTGGGATTCATTTGCTGCTCTGCACCAGGCAACAAAATGACTTGGGCTAGTTTTGACCCTCCCTGCACATATCCCAGGTGAATGAAGAAGGAAGTGGTGATTGCAAGTCTTTGTATCTGCCCACCCACAGCTTCGTTGGATGGGTGTGGATGCACCCTTCCAGCGCTGGGTCTGCCTTTGTCTCTTTTCATCTGTTTTCAAATTGATTCTGCATCTATCTACAATGAGCTTTAATTTTTGGAATGAAACCAGTTTCTTAAGAAGTGTTTTTCAGGGCCAAAAAATGTGCAGTTGTTCCAGAATGTGTGTGGACTTTGTAGAAAAAGCAAGCACTCAGGCTCCATTGATTCCAGAATAAAATGTCATGTGTACACAACCTGTATGTCTGTGATTTTAAGTTTTGCAAGTTCCCTAAACTGCCAGTATCAAAATATGTGTTTCCCAGAAACTCAATACATACATTATGGCATTGAGATAGCAAAAATCCTAGCATATAGGAGCTGCAGAAACTGAGTTCTATAAGCAATTGTTTAAGCATGTTATTTAAACTGGGCAATTGGTCTCTACATTTCCTCTTCCCACAAGACCCCAAGTAATAGTAATAATAATAATAATAATAATAATAATAATAATAATAATAATACCTTTATTGTCATTGTACAACCTGTGCACAATGAAATTAAACAAGCCTCCCCCCCAAACACTCAGTCTCGTTGCACTCTGTGTGCTTATCGAACAACACACCACCTCACAAGTCAATTTTGCTGTGTTATTTTCTGTTCAACAGCATAACAGCCCATGGATAGAAACTATTCTTTAGTCTGTTGGTACGGCTGACCATACTTCTATATCTCCTGCCCCAGGATAGAAGATTAAAGAGGTGATGGGGTGTGAGTCATCCCCAAGAATCTTTCTCGCTTTCCTAAGGCAACGATCGCTTGCGATGTCATCCATCGGACTCAAGGGACAGCCAGTGATACCACGTGCTGTATTTACCACTCTCTGTAGAAACTTTCTGTCCATTGCTGTCAAGCCAGCGTACCACTCTGTAATACAATATGAAAGGACACTTTCTATTGTGGACTGGTAAAAGGAGTTCATCAATTGTTGTTTAACATTATTCTTTCACAAGACCCTGAGGAAATGGGGTCTCTGTTGGGCCTTTCTGACCACCTGAGTTGTGTTGATTTTCCAAGTGAGGTCCTCACTAAGGTGAACTCCCAGGAATTTAAAGGAGGAGACTGTCTCCACACAGCCCCCCCCCGATATACAATGGGGCAAGTTCCCCTCTCTTCCTCCAGAAGTCCAACACCATCTTCTTTGTCTTACTAATAGTTAGGTGCAAGTTATTCTCTGAGCACCATGTAGGTACTTTTTGAACCTCTCCCCTGTACGCTGTTTCATCTCCGCCTGCAATTACCCCCATTATGGTAGTATCATCTGCAAACTTAATAATTACTGTGGATGGATCATATACAATGAGTACAGGTAGGGACATAGCACACATCCCTGTGGGGTGCCAGTGCTAAGCTTCAGGGAGGTAGATGTAACAGTCCCAATTCTCACTGTTTGTGTCCGATCCCTCAAAAGTCTTTAATCCAGTCACAGATGGTAGAAGGAAGGTCCAGATCCATCAGGTTTTTAATAAGAATGTCCGGGAGGATGGTATTAAAAGCCGAGCTATAATCAATAAGCAACATTCTGACATAATTCCCTGGTCTCTCCAGATGACTTGCTTCATGGTGAAATGCTGTAGCTATGGCATCATCTGTTGACCTGTTTCTCCTATAGGCGAACTGATGTTTATCAAAGTCCGGTGGGAAGCTTGACCTAAGATGTTGAAGAACCAATCTCTCAAAGCATTTCATCACCACAGATGCCAATGCAATAGTTCTGTAGTCATTTAGGCAGTTAGTTGCTGTTTTCTTGGCGACTGGGACAATGGTAGCTGCTTTCAAGCATGATGGAACACAAGCCGTTTGCAGAGAGATGTTAAAAATCCTTTTCAGAACCCCTGCTAGTTGATCGGCACAGTTTTTTTACCTCAATCCCCAGCACCCCATCTCTTCCCCTTCTATTCCCCCATTGCATGGCTTTCCTTACCTTTTCCCCACAGTGTTTCTTGCACTGAGACCTCAAATCCACCCCAGCTTTCAGCAGCCGCTGATAAAAACTCCATTCTGCAACTGTCAGGGAGTTATCCCTGTCACACTGATGGACTGTTTTATAAGGCATTTATCTTTTAGCCTTTTATCAGCAGTAAAGAGACCTCCTGTCTTCACTCCCAGCTAATGACAGCCTCCTTCAGCGTTCTGGATGGAGCATCCGGTGTTCCTAGCTGCAGAAATTGCTTGGTGACCTGGGACTCCACGTCCGGGTATAAAAAAAGAAATGGCCCTCACAGACTGATGAGATTAATTTCCAATAGTCCAGAGGATTCATATGCAGACCACTAGTGCCTCGGTGCCACAAAAAGCTTGGTCAGTGTGCCAAAAGGTTGCCTTTGTCTTAAGAGCTCCCCTGCCCCAAGCTAAATTACATTGCTGTGATTCAGGGTAAGTCAGCAATTTGAGCTGAGGTTCAAATCTCTTTCTCCTGCATCCAATTTCATGGACCTCTCTTTTTAAATAAGGAAAACAAAGCAATTCAACTCTAGAAGAACCCAGTGTAGGTCAACAGCAGAAACTGGTAATGAGAGAGGGATTTAGATATATCTTTGCTCAAAACCCCTCTTCATTGGCTCATGGTTTGGGGAGTTCATGGAACTGAAATGGACATCTAGTTAAGGCATTTGCATCTTGGTGCAACTAATGTGCTGGTCATTTGCTGCAGTCTTAAGCAGGTTTACTCAGGTGCAAGTCCCACTGAATAGGAGGCAATGCTGATCTTCTACCCTATTTTCAAAGTATATTTTATCGCCTTGTTCCTGATATAGATATTCACTCACTCTTTCTTCCCTGTTGGGGTGGGAAGGGGCGGGCAGGTGCCATTTTGTGGTTTGCCTCAGGTGCCAAAATGTCTTGAGCTGGCCCTGGTGAGGGTGGTAGACTTTGAGGCGAAATGAATAGCCTGTTAATTCCCTCCCCTCTGTGATACTGAGCTGGGCGCTTGTAATGAACCTGTAAGGATGGAAGCCTATTGTGCTACTTAGTAATAGCTGGCTGGGTTAACACTTTTTAGGTGATGCATCACATCAATGTGTTCAATCTGCTTGCTTGTTTGATTTTCCTTTTAGAGCATTTTGATGTAGTTATATATTTTTTGTATATGTTTAAAATCAAAAAATGCTAATATAACAAAATGATAGGGCATTGCTGCAAAAGGAAGGGATCGTTTTGCGATGTTTTTATCGAGCTTTTTTTTTAAAAAAGGGTCATGTGAGCTTTAGGCATTTTTCAACCTCAGGAAGTTTTTTAAAAACTAATTTTGAGATGATTTCATTTTATTTAACAAAACTTATATACCACTTCAGTGTAGAGAAAATACCTATGTGGTTTGCGAAGAATATAAAATATACAATGCAAATCAGTTTTTTAAAAATGTTTTCTATAAGGAATCAAAATAAACAAAAATACCGTGTTTCTAATTGCAGTATTAACCAAATCCTACACTTGCAGAAATGCAGAACACAGTGGATAAAATAAAGCGAAAATCAGCCATGATTAAGCGACATTGAAAGCAACGGGATTTGTATGTTACACAAAAAACACAAGCACCAAGAGGGCATTGAGTGCACTTTAAAATGTCATGTGTTTACAACCTTAATCCTTAACTATCTTTTGCTGAATTTGCACCTCATGCTTAAGTAATGGCTTGCTCAAGTGAAGCAGGCACACAGAGTACATGTTCAGTTAACATGGACCCTCTTCTTTCAGTTTCCTTTGCCTCACCTTCAGTTTTCCTTTATCATTTATTCTCTGCCTTTTAGATCTTTTGGCCACTAACCGCTCAGTCCTGTTCCTTGGGCACCGAGGAATTTTAGATTTCCGCTCCTTGTACCTCGATGAATACCGTGACCGCCTGTTCATTGGAGGAAAGGACACACTTTATTCTCTTCGGCTGGATCAAACCAACATGGATGCTAAGGAGGTAATGTTCTCGATATATAATGCAAATTTAATGTTTACTACAGCCATGCATGTTGAATCAGAGGTTATAGGGCACTTTTCCAAAGCGCTCAAAGTGGTTTATGTACGTATATCTTTACAATACAGTGGTACCTTGGTTTAAGAACAGCTTAGTTTATGAACAACTTGGATTAAGAACGCTGCAAACCCAGAAGTAGGTGTTTCGGTTTGTGAACTTTGCCTTGGAAACAGAACATGTTCCACTTCCTGTTGAATGTATTCCATTTGTAAATTGAGTCCCCCGCTGCTATGGGAAAGCACACCTTAGTTTAAGAACACTTTGGTTTAAGAATGGACCTCTGGAACGGATTAAGTTTGTAAACCAAGGTACTACTGTACTGAACATTCTTATCCCCCATGGGATGAGAGATGCCATACTTTATCTGAAGCTTCCTGAGCAAGTTCAAGGTGTAGTGGAAGGCCACCAGCTCATGCACTGTACTACTTTATGTATGTTAGGTGCATGTTTGTTATACACGAGATAGGAGGGTCTTCTTAGTAGGGGATACTAGTACTCCAAGGACCTGAATGATGGGAAGCAAGCCTTGGGAAGTAAGTAAGTGAATTGATTCAAATAGGGATCATGCTCTTTGAATAAGGTTGGGATAGTTTATGAAAGGTGGTATACAAATTTAATTCATCATCATCATCATCATCATTCACACGCTTTAGTCAAGACAAGTGAGCAAAGCCCACACTTTGGGAGGAATTCAGCATAGCTGCTTGGCTGATGGAACAATCTGCCCTCTCCTCTTCCAGTGTGCTGCTCCGTGGGTTCTCCTGCCAATTGGAGGGGGGAGCAGGAGGCCCCCAGAAGTCCTTGCGTAGGCTTCTGCTGCTGTGACTGGTTAGTTGACTCCGCCCATTGATATTGGCTGGCTGTTGCTGGCACTACCTGTGATAGTTCAGTTGGTAGAGCATATGAGACTCTTAATCTTAGGTCATGGGTTCAAGCCCCATGTTGGGTGAAAGACCCCTGCATTGCAGGGGGTTGGACCCTCATGGTCCCTCCCTCCCAACTCTACAATTCTATGATTTTACCTCTGATTTGGCTGCACTATATACAATCCAGAAATGGGATAACTGACAGCAATCAAGTACTGACTAACTGATTTGGCTGTGCTTTCTTGTGGTCCCAGAACTCTGCCCACCTGCCTAAGCCTCTGGTTGGAATCTTTAGTTGTACATTTCCACCTGGAGTCAGTTTAAACACCACAGAAGTCTCACATTGTATATCCCCGGCAGTTGTGCTGGTGGAGTAGATTCTGCATGCATATGCAGAGGTGCAGTTAAATGGCTTTAAACTGTTCTTCCCATCAAGTGGAGCGCCTTCGTGGGTAATCACTTTCCAGTGGCCTCCATAAGGATGCTTAAAGGATCCCTCAGAGGAGCCGTTTTTCCATAGAAGCTGAAACTTGAGATGAACAGAAGGCATTCAGTAAAGCCCAGGCCTTAAGCAGACTTATTGCCCAGGGCAGAGAACTTCATTAAATAGAAGCCAGAAATGTGACACCAGCCAAAGGTTGGGGGTGGATGGGAGCCTGTGTAAGGAATGTTCCAGTCCTAAAGAGATCATATTACAATTATATGTAATTGGAAGTGTGAGAAGTCTAGACATATGATCAGGTTATGAGTAATTAATATAAGTCTGCAGAAGGATCCGACTGTCATATATAGTAAATGATTAAATTAACTTCTGAGTCAAAACCCAGCAAAACTGTGACAGGAAATGAGATCCTTGACAGGATGGATGTCTCTCGTACCTTTTCGTGTGTGCGAATTGCTATATGGGAATCACTCTATTCCTCCTTCCAATAATTCTGTGAAGCAAGTCACTTTAATACTATCATTTTACAGGTTCAAAACTAGGGCTGGAAGCGTTGCGTTGTAAATTTAAGCAGGGAAAACAGGTAGAGAAAAACGGGATTCAACGTCACCAACTGGTGGCACAATGTTCTATCGCACATACAATGCATATAAATCACTTTTTCTTTACCAGTCTAGCTGGGTCCTAAGACTATAATGAGAGAGAGAGCGCAACATTCCAAACATTAAACAATCAAGAAGAAACTTACGAGGTCAGATAAAGTTTTCTATTTTTGTACAACTGAAAGGTGTGCAGCCACTTATTTTTAAAAAAATCAGTACTTTGCGAGGGTGAGTGGGTTTTGTCATTATTATCTCCCTCAAATACCAGTTTTCAGTGGCTACTAGCCATGATGGCTCTGTACTGCCTCCATTGTCAATGGCAACATGCTGCTGAGGAACACAAGTTGGAAGAGTGCTGTTGTACTCCTGTCCGGCTTGTGGGGTTCCTAGGGGCATTTGGGTTGGTTGCTGTGAGAACATGAAGCAGAACTAGATGGGCCTTTGGGATGACCCCACAGGGACCTTTTAATGCTCTTATATTCAAAAGCCAGGCCCCAAACATCATTGGCACTACTATCACCAGTGCCAAATATACAAAACATAGTCGTCGTCCCCCACCCTTTTTTTTTTTTTTTTTTTGGTCATTAAAGTATCTTTCCACTAACCACATGTTACATCCAGTACTTGTTCTGAGATTAACTCACGCGAGCTCCAAACAGTTATTTCTCTTTTTGTACTGCCATCTTATCTTGGGTGGGTTGAGCTGAAGCACTGAAATGGCAGACCCCAGGATTTTGTAGCTGAGTGTTGCTGATTGTATGTGCAGATAGCATGCCTGCTCCCTCCCATCTTTAATTTTGGAAAACAAAGATTGGCATTTGGCGTTCTAGAGCAGCTACAGGCTATGTTGCCCTATTGCTAATGATTTTCCTCCTCAACTTTTTCCAGTAAGGTATTGTCAAGGAAGTTGCTACTGGGAGGTGTATATAATTGATTCTCATTTCCTCCTCTTCTCAAGGTCAGGGAGGAACTGATTGACACACACACACACTTAGTTCTTGAGGAAGTGTTGGCGTTTGACATTGGAAAACATGATACATGTGTATTCTACCATTTAATTAAAAAAAAATACCAGCTACTTTATTACTTCAACTCCCATTGAGCTAACGCTCTAGAGACTTTTCACATGCCCTGATTGATTTTTAGGTGACTAGTGGCTGTACCTCCTGCTAATCAGCATAAGATCATGATGTTGATTAAGCCACACCACTGCTCCCTGCCACCCTCTGGCTATCTTCCCTCCCCCTCCTTAGCACAATCTTTTTCACTACATTATGTACCAAGACTGATAGGTTCGGCTGAAATGCCACATGAAAGAAGATGGTGTAATATGGCAGAACTTCGCATTGAGCCTATCTGTGAAGCCCCTTTTATGAACATTTGGTTTTCACAAAGCATTTTGTCTTCTTGGCACCAGTCAGGGGTAACTAAACAATACTGTGCCTGTCATCTCTAACTATTGGCCATGGAGGATGGAGCTGATGTTATGACCCAACAACACCCAAAGGGCCCTGGCTACCCTTACATTACTGCCACAGCAGGGCTATATGTACTGTAGCAAGAGCACTCACCAATCTACTTAATGTATAGTCACGAATGAGGACCCGTCTCCCCAAATAAAACAGAATTGCATTACTTTTGAAATGCCAAGTGTATATGCAATATTAGAAAAAAAATTACTGTAATGTAAATAGAAATACAATGCATTTCATTGTAATGGGGAAGACTGTATCTGCATGACTTCAGTCTGCTGTCCATATGCTAACTGTTGATGGACAACTTCAAAGGTCCTGTTGCCCCTACTTACAGTTATTTGCCATGGAACTGGGCTTGGACCAGACAGTCCTTCAAATAGGGGACTTACTCAAATCAGAGGACTGTCCTAAGGAGGAGAGTTTTACTTTTGTTTGAGTGCCTAAATAGAGTTAACTTTTTATAAATATTTTTTAAAAGAATGCTGAGCATTGTAGTTTTTAAATATGGCAGCTGGAAGACAACACTATGGTTCTTTTCTTAGATGTTTTGTAGACTTTTGTTTCACTAATCCTCCTGCTCTGTGATACCCCACCCACTCCAGTCTCTAGTTGGTAAAACATGTAGGGGCAGGCCCATGAAACGTTCCATGGGATAAGAGTGCATTTATTATAATAAATCACACAGTTTGGCTTCTTGATGCCATTTTGGAAAGAAGATTTTAAGTACCACTGTGTTCAGCTGACATCTTAGCCAGCTGCAAGTTTTAGCTTTTACTTAGAGCAAGAAGATCAAACTTTTGTTTGTGTGTCGCTGTGTCCTTGAGGGTGTGAGACCACACAAAAGGGAAATGGAAGGTCAAAGGAGACCCTTCTCCTCTACATCTTACAGAAAATGAATGTCTCTCCAGAATTCTCTGCCAGCACATTAGTCTGTAAAACAAACTTTATAAATCAGTCCATGGCTTGCATAAACAGTTGCTAGGCTTATGGTTAAAGAGCCAAGTTGTAAGGCCAGGTTAGGGTTAAGCAGATGTCCTTTATTTGAAAAGATCTCTCTAAATTCTCTCCTAATTCATGAAACTGCAACTCTTTGTAGGATAATGGATGCCTTTTGCTTGAGATAAAAATGACTCCAGAGGCTCCTTTATTTTTGAAATATTAATCTGGCATCTTATATTCTTTATTACTATATTAAATGGAGTGAAGCATCCATTACAGACAAAAGAATAAGATTTAGCTTCCTTCTCTAAGGAAGCACTTTATTTTCTTTCTTTCTTTTATGTTTTCTTCTAGTTACTATCTTGGGTGATTTTAACATTTTGCCCCTTCTCTTGTTAGGACATTTTCTTTTCATGAGTATGAACCAATAAATATGGATTTCTTGTCTTTTCATGTTGCTGTTCTCTAAGCCCCCATTCTGTCTTGTTTTTGTCCTGATTCTGCAGCTTTTCATTCCCCCCCCAACTTTTTATATCATTGCTTCAAATGTGTTACTCTGTTCTACATTCTTGTAGGTCTTCCCTTCCTCCACCTTTCTTCATATACCATCTTTACTCCTATCCTTGTGCTTCTGAGCATACATAGACATGGCATGCTGTAAATAATATTGTGGATATAATATAATTGTTAAGTTGTGGGCGAACATATCAGACGACACAGCGATTCTTCCAAAGCAGCTCTTTATTTGTAAGCTGGAACAGAACTGAACTGAGGAGCTCAGTCAGCCTGTTTATATAGAGCTCCACTAAAATGCAACAGGAACCATTTTCTGTAACTAGCCAATCACTGAACGTCACTTTCGATCCTTCATTTGCATACAAACTATCCAATCACTGAACGTCACTTTTGATCCTTCATTTGCATAACTATCTACAGTATCCCCCTGCTGGCCCAGGGTGAGAACTTCAGTACACAACAACAACAACAACAACAACAACAACAACAACACCATGTGATCTTAAGGCACTTTCGAAGGATGTTCATCCTGATTGGTTTGTAGGGAGATTAGGCAACAATGGCTGTTTAAGGAGCATTCATTCTTATTTGATTGCCAGGGAAGTTAGATGAAGTGGAGTCAAAGCAAGCATTTCCCCACATTTTCCAATGCATTTCTCTGCCATTTCCCTTATCACAAAAGTTCTGATATTTTTTTGGGGGGGGGGCAGGTTTGTTGCAAGATGCCTTCTTCCGACTGCGCAACTTGCATTTGCCAGTATGTGATTGAATCTCACCTGAAAATAGCCACGGTCTGGAAGTGAACATTCATTTTAGGTTTTTGTTTGTTTGCTCTGTCTCCTGCAAAGGAAGCTTATTTTAACTGCTTGATACTGGGGGGAGTATTTGTTGAGTACAACAGAGGTGAAAATGAGCACTGCAGCTGCCTGCCTGTGGTAATGACTTGTATTGGTTCCAAATATCTGTGATAATCAAAGCTTCTTGAAAATGAATTGGTTATTATTATTATTATTTACATTTGTATCCCACTTTTTCCTCCTCCCCATTTTATCCTCACAACAATTCTGTGAGGTACGTTAGGCTGAGAGTATGGGCTCATCCTGCTTGCCTCACCACTTGCGCCCAGGAAAAACCGATATTTACCACTGATTCAGAGCAAAAACCAATTGGGTTTTCTCCCAATTGATGTTTGCTCTGATTTATCACTAAAGAGAGGGTTTTCTGGGGGAAAGGAGCAGGCCAAACAGAAAACCACTTGGACCTGTGCCTAAAAAGCATGGGATAAGCAGAAAACTGTTTGGAGCTGAGCTTTCTGGGCAGAAGTGTTGACGAGCCCTAAGTGACAGACCGAAAGAGCTTTATGGCCAAGGGGGATTTGAACTCTGGTCTCCCAGTTCCTAGTCTGAAATTCTAACCACTATGCCACAATGGTTTTCAGAGGTTAACATTCCTTCAGGGAAAGTTTAAGTACAGGACAATTTTATTCCTGGCAAAAAGTACAAGCATAACAAGGAATTTAGTTGTTTGTCAAATAGCAAGAAGGAAGAAGACCCTGCAGCAAGGATTTTCTTCTCGGCCTGAGGAAACTTCACTCCCTAGTTCCATGTCGTCGGAATGTCTTGCACTTACGCTTTTGCCTTATGTTGCAGATCTACTGGCCGCCACTCCCTGGACAGAAAGAAGAATGCTTTCGGAAAGGAAAAGACCCAGTGGTAAGTCACCCTGTAAAGCATCCTGATTAATTTCCTATGAGTTTGGGCACTACTCTGATTACATGTTTGAAATGAACCTGCGACTTCTGGGAAAAGGCAGGCTGCATCCCTTGCTGACATCATCTTAATCAGTTCATCCTACTTCCATTTGGGGCAACTCCTCTATCCCTCTTCTAGCTTGTTCATGCTAGAAACAGGTTTGATGATAATCCACTCTTCTCAAGGGATCCAGGGAATTGCAGTTCTGCTGAGTCAGTCTAGGGATAGCTGACGAAGATTTTTTAATACCCCATCAAATGTCAGTTCCCAAGATTCTTACTAAGTCACCTTGGCAATTATTATATAACACTAATAAAAGTTTGGAGAACAGAAGGCTAGAGGCATAATACATATTCATGACTGTAATAGAATGGGATGCTGGTGATTAGTATTCATAACCTTGAAAGAAAAGTTAAGAATTAGGTTGTTTTAAGCTTACTAAGTATGTGACATTTTATGAAGGCTTTATCACATTTTAATTGTAAGAAAACTTGCCAGTTTTAATGAATATAGATTGGGAACCTGTCCTTCAGGCATTGTGTTCTTGATGCGTCCATACATAAGCATCACATCTTTACAGATTTTACTTGTTCGGGCTGTTAGAAAAGAAAGCTCATCACATGGGAAGGTGAGTAGCTTGAGGGACAGTTCAATGTTTAGCTCCCGCCGGTTGGATTTTGGAAGCATTCCCATTGATAAGTGCACATGAATATGTTTTGTTGGAATGAGTCATCCATGCAGCTTGTAAATTGCTTTCGAATATATGGGGTGGGGTGGGGGTGGGGTTATAGAAAGGTGAGTGACTACATGTATAAAGGAATAAACTTGCTTCAAGGCTCTTTGCTACGTTGTTTTGTGAACTGAAATCTTTTTTGTGTGTGAAAGCGCAATTCTAATTTGAGAATAACTGCCCAGGTATCTCTCTCTGCCCCCCAGCTCCATCTTGATACCATATATCTGAAAACTGGTCCCCACCTGCACTTCAGTATTCATCTATCAAGTCAAAACGGAAAAAAAGATTGTTTTTAATGATACTAGGAAATAAATATATTTTATGGTCCAGTTTTCCCCACCTAAAGCCAAGTTCACATATCCGCTCACTGCTAGATGCATCAGTTAGCTTACATTTTAGACACAATTGTTTTCGCAGGCATGGGAAAGTGGAAGACTTCTTAGGGAAAGGAGAATCTTAAACAAGCAGCAGGAAACATCCTGCAGTGTTGGGGTACCAGTTATAAGTGGGGTCACCTGAGATGCACCAAAGGGTATCACACACTGAACTATCCAAGGTGAAAGAGTGTGACAGTCTTTTTTTTTTGAGAAATATCAAATTTTCAAGCAATAAACATAATCATATCAATAAAAATACAAGTGCATTAGAAAATTCAGAGAACACAATATTTGTAAAGCATGTCTAGTGTAACCCCATATCACAGATTTTGTCACTGATGCGTATTACAAAAGGATATCTCACTCAAACATAATATGACAAGTTTCCCATCTCCAAAGTTAACAAACTACAGGAAAGGCCGATTGGAATAACCGTTCTTATTAAAAGCAGAAGAAAGAAAACGTCAACCTGCTGATCTCATCATTACCAGAATGATGGGTTAAACAGGCTGCCAAAATCCTCAGGGGTGGGGGGGGAGGGAAGGCGGGAAGGAAAGTTCATATAGACGTACCAGATGTATATGAACATGGGTAAAAATGACCAATGTGTTGTTGGGCTAAGTTTGCTTCCCCCTCAAGAGACATTACAAGGCAGATATGATTACATAAGGAAAGCTGTGCAGAATCAGACCAAATGTTCACCTGGTCCAGCATCTTACTTCAGCGTCGCTCTAGGTTGATTGTTCTGTCGGCACAAGCTTTCCAGCTTTCCAGATGGAGCAATCTCCCTTGTCTTCCCCCATGCCTTGTTCTGGGTGTTTTCCCACCCCACAACCCAGCTTCAGGGATTAAAAAGGGGTTCATGGGGGAAGGAGAGGGGGACAGAGACCCAGAATCCTTTGAGGGAAAGAATCTGCTTTGAATGTGCTTTAAGGGTGTAGTGTGTATGGTGACTACACTACCTAAAAGACCATAATTTCCTGCATGAAGATGCCCACATATTATAGTCATCAGGGGATGCCAGGACATCTCATTCTGCCCTCATTGAATACATTCAGATGCCAGGTTAAACAACCCCACTTGAAGGTGTGTGTATGTGTGTTTTAAAAAGCCATATATTGTGGTACTGTTCATTGTTCTTGCTTTTTTTGTTTTATTTTCTTACTGCTGGATTGTGTTTCTTTTGTTTTAAGATATTTTGACTGCAGTCCACCCCGAATACCTTATTTGAGTAAACATGGGATATAAATGTTTTATACATAAACAAATACATATGTGGTATATTTATATTACTTTTCTCATAGCTGCAATGTTTTCCATTCCCTTACATTGCGGGTGAGAAATCTTTTGGTTCTCCAGATGTCATTGGACTACAACTCCCATCAGCCCCAGCCAACACAGGTCCAGGTGAGGGATGCTGGACATTGTAGTCCAGCAATATCTGGAGAGCCACAGGCTCCCCCATCCTTCCCTTACATAGCTTACCCTCACCACTGCTCTATGACGATTACTGGGAGGGAACTGAGGTTGAAAGACAGTGGATGGCCCACAACAACCCACTGAGCTCACAGTGCAGGATTTGACCCAGTCCTCTAAGTCTGACTAGGCAGCCACTTGTGTGGACAGAGCCCGGGAAAAATGTTAATGGGAGCTTTTCCCGCAGGGCTCCTTGCACATTTTACTTTCTAGCTTTGCCTATTCTTTACTTATCATATCACTTCACAGTCATGCAAGTAGTTACTTAGAAAACATGCTCTGAGACAATGGAGACCTTGAGAGGCCTAAGAGGGGATCTGAACCCCTTGCTGACAGTCCATCCCAAAGTAATTGTTCCCAAGAGTGGCCATCACTCACTTCGGTTTCCACATGTTTATTTTGCAATCTGTCACCAATGGCTTCAGCCTTTCGGGTAGCTAGCCTTTTAAAATTCCAGCTCCTTGCTATTTTAGTGGGTAACTTTTGCAGAAACAAAGCAGGGAATCCTCTGAAATGAAGCATTTAGCTACACTGAAGGGCACTACAGTATTCGGGCTCTTAATATGGGAACTTGACCCATGCCACACTGCAGGGAACAGAGGAATGGAAGTAGTCCTTAATTATAATGCCTTTTGGGAATACACTTACCGCCAGAGGTCCAATTATCTTACGGAAGTGAAATGCCTTTGCTGGCGCCGTCCCGCAAAGGCACCCAACTAGAAGGTAAGCATCATTGCCGTCAGCCATTCTGCCTGATGGTTATACTGAATTTTCATAATTCATCCTCATCACTGCACTGTGAAGTTTACTAGGAGGGAACTGAGGCAGACAGACAGTGGCTTCCACAAAGCAATCCACCAAGTTTTGTAAACTGTAGATTTCTGTACTGTACCTTTCTTTGATTCTTCTCTCGATAACACTTTGTGACTTTGTTGACAACACTGCCCGTTCCTTTTCTTTTCATTATTTATTGCCTCTGTGAGCTGGTACATGATACCCAGACATTATGCCCTCATTTATAACCACTGGTTGGCTCTTCTCCCTCAGTGCTCCAATGAACACTGAGAGGATCTGGAAACTAAACATTATGAGGAACAGTTCAGGAAGTTGAACATGTTTAGCCTGGAAAAGAGGAGAGTGAGAGGAGATATGATAGACATCTTCAAATATCTAAAGGGCTGAGCAAGCTTGGTTTCTTCTACTCTGGAGGGTAGAACCCAAACCAATGGATTCAAGTTACAAGAAAGCAGATTCTGACTAAACATCAGGAAGAACTTTCTGACACTAAGAGCTGTTCAGCAGTGGAACGGACAGCCTTACAAGGGGAGTGGACTCTCTTTCATTGGAGGTTTTTAAGCAGAGGTTGGATGGTCATCTATCATGGATACTTTAGTTAAGATTTCTGCATTGCAGTGGGTTGGACTAGATGACCCTTGGGTCCCCTCCAACTCTAAGATTCTATGATTCTAGGATTGTAGAATAGAGAAATCAAGCCAACTGACTGAGTGAATGCTAGTTACCACAAGTGGCTGCATCACAGGCATAACATTTTGCATGTCTGTTGACTGATAAGGAGAGGGGCAATAAGTATTCCTTGTTTTCAGGTGCTACTTTTGGATTTCCCCCCATTTAACTCTGTTGCCCTCCTGCCTGAGAAAAACCAGTTGCTCCTGAAATATGTTTGTAAGACTAGGAGTGTCAGAAGGCTTCTCTAAGCACCATAATTCAGCTAAATGGAAACAGAGATTAATCAGGGTTGACAGAATTAAATAGACTCATTAGAACTCCTCATGCCACTAGAAAAACAGTAGTAGTGAATGCTAAAAGAAATGGAAACAAGGACTTCAGAGCCAACTTTCTTATTACAAGGGGAGGAGAAATGGGTGTATGAAAGCAATTAGATTATCGGCAGTGAACTCTGGTTGTTTATCTGGACTAAGGACCTTGGTAACTTGATGCTAAACTCCTCTATTTTGGTTTAGCTTAACATGGCAAAAGGTATATTAGGACTCCATTGGAATATAGTGTTTCCAACCTTAAAAATTTGAACTCTTTTAAAATCACTTATTCTTTCATGTCACAAGTTATTAAAATTTACAACATGGGGGCTCTTATCCTGCCCCATTTCCAGTATTTTCTTGTTCCTATTTCCCTCCAATATGTTAGAAAAGATGGCAATCCAAGAAAGAAGTCAGGATGTGAGAGGTTAATTTGTGACTCTCATTTTTGTACAAAAGGTGCATTATCTGAATACTTTAATGTTGTTAAACCAGCCAGCTTTTTAATAAATCACAGTTTATGAAACATTGGGAAGGATCATCTTGACATTGCAAAATTTCACAATGTGAGGAAGAATGTATGAAAAACATGAACACCTTATGGAGGTTGTTTTGAGAAATAATAAATTTCTTTTGAACACATTCAGACCTCAACCTTTTTCCCTTGATTGTGATTCTGACTTTTGTGAATGTGACACTTCCCTGCCATGAATTAGACTTCTGCTTCACTTGCTATTAATCCCTGTATAGTCTTAACTGGGTACCAACTTTGGCCTGGCTTTGAACCCATGTACTAAAAGCAGAGGGTTATGTAACCCATTATTTCATTCCCTTGAGGTTTCTAATTTATTACCTAAAAAAAATAAAAATAAAAATTGGTACAGCTAAGATGGATAATCAGAGATAGGATATAGCATGTTCTATTTGATGGGGTGATGCAGAGTAAGAAGGCCAGGATAGGAGTGGGAGTGACTAAGCATCTGTTTTTCTACAGCAATAGATGTAGTTCCTTCTGTGTGTTGTGAGATGGATAGATCTTTAGAGGCCATCGGAATCTGGAGGTGCCTTCAGCAGTCTCCCTGACTTCTCTGTGCTTATCTGCCAATGCTAGCTGCTCCGGAAAAGGGAGCAATTAATCCAGGTCAGACTTGTGAATGGTCATTTGTCATCCTGCTGTGTAACTAACTAAACTTCCTTTTTAAATGACTACTTTGTCCAGATCAAGGTTGTATGTCTCCTTCATTTCCTGCCATTGTCCCTCCCACCACCACTATTACATTTTGCCCTATATCTCTGTCCGAATTTGAGAGCAGCTGGAATTAGGTTCCTTGCTGATGTTCCGTCTTGGGGACAGAACATAAGGAGAACCTTGCTGGTTCTGGTCCAGCATTCTGTTTCCCAGAGGGTCCAGCCAGATGCCTATGGAGGCTCCTAAGCAGGGCCCAAGGGCAACAGTCCTCTCCTGATATTGTTTCCCAATATCTGGTATTCAGAAGCATGGTGCTTCTGACTCTGGATATACTAGTATACATCCATCATGAGTAGGTAGCTATGGAACATTTCTGTTACGAAAAGTTTTGGGATATTTGCAGGAAGCTATGGGCCACACATTGATTGCTGCTTATGCCATGTGGCTGTCCTGATGGTTTTGAGGAAGCAAGTTTTGAGACAAGACTTGTTTTTGCAAAAGCCATGTTGATTGTTTTCCAGCTAGATTTATCCTTCTGAATGCCTGATAATTGTATATTTAATTATGCTTTCTACCAATTTATCTAGAGCAGTTGTAGATATCTGACCTGTAATTTCTCAGATCACCCTGGACACCCCCCTTTTTTAAAAACGATGTGTTACTTTGACCACTTTCCAGTCTTCAAGTACAGAGGCCAGTCTTCGGTACAAGTTATATATTTTTGTAGGTGATAAGCAATTTCATATTTGAGTTCTTTTGAGAACTCTCAGATGAATAACATCTCGATTCAGTGATTTGTTAGTTTGTGAGACAGGCCTAAAACATCATCTCTTGTCACTACTATTAGCCTCAGTTTTTCAGACTCCCTTTCTGAAAATGTCACTTTAGGTGTGGGTATCTGCCCCATTTTCTCTACAGTAAAGATGGATGCTAATAATTCAGTTTCACTGCAATCTCCTTATCCTTCTTTAGCACACTCTTTGACTTTTTTATGTTGTTGCCAAACAGCTTCCCTAACCACTTTCCTGTTTGTAATATATTTGATTATTTTTATTGTTGGTGTTAATGTTTTAGTAACACGCACCTCCAATACCTCTCTCTCTATCTCTGCATTCCTTATGGCATTTCTTTTGCCGATGTTTGTGTTCCTTTTTGTTCTCATTTGGGTAAGACGTCCATTACCTAACCATGCTTCCTTGTTGCCTCAAAGAGCAAAGTGGAGGTGGATTTCCTGGGTGAGAGGCAGTCTGGAAGACTTGGTGGAGTGATGAAGGGCAGTGAGAGCCGTTACATTTCTGTGTTAAGTGTGAAACGCCATATAATGTTAGTTTATAATTTAAGAGACATTCCCTTATTTTAGAAAATTGGCTAACCCTTTCATACTAAGTTGTGGACAATGGCCCACATTCCCATGGAGTTGTTGGAGCAGAGGAATGACCAAGACTGTTGTACAAACTGATGACTGAATTTGCAGGTTAAATTACAGTTTATGCCAGTCTTCATTCTGTGTTTTATCCTCATTGACACAAAATTATTACATACCAAACTTTAAAATCACATACAGACACAGAGACATGGCCAAATAGCTATCTAGCAAAGCGAGTGTAAACTGGCAATGCTTGGTTGGGGTTCTGTTCTGCATCTTGGTTTCTGATCAATGGTCTGGAGGCAGCTAGTGGCCTCCTGGAACGAACCCAGTACCTTGGCTCACGATCTAAGCTCCCATATTTCATGGAATTGGAAGGAGTCTCAATGTTTGTGCATGCCAACAACCTGTAGCACTGAAGTGGTATTTGTCATTCCCAAACTGTTTGTTCTAGGGCCCATTAATTAATACAGAATCTGCTTTCCTTTAAACTGCCTCTTAGTGTTATTGTCTTTGCAGGCAGAGGGCAATTATTCCCTGTCCTTTTTGAGGAACTCTTTTGCATCGTGTTGCCCTTTGGAGGACATCTGACTCTCAGCAATTTTATTATAACTCTTGGGATTTTAATTGTAATTTTATGATTTAATCCATAAATCATGTATATAGCATTCTTAAACGTAAATAGCTATTAAAGTGACTTACAGTGACTTTGATACAGATCAACAGCAAAGGAGTTCAGAATCAAACTGGGGGAGAAGCCTTGTGGATTTAATAATAATAATAATAATAATAATAATAATAATAATAATAATAAATTTTATTTATATCCCGCCCTCCCCAGCCGAAGCCGGGCTCAGGGCGGCTAACAACAATAAAACAGTACAAAAGTACAGCACAAACAACACTCTAAAATCATTCATTATATTCATTTCTTTTAAAGATCGATTCTTCGACAATTTCGTGGTTTGAAGTAGGGGTGTAAAGAGGTTCTGCGTGGTTGTTTTTTAAAAAAGTTGAAGTATTGTCAAGCCTACTTCTTGGAATTTCTAAATAAAGATGCTGTTTCTAGCCCTATTGTGACAGTTTCTTCCTGTTTTCTGCTAACCTAACAACACTGTTACATAGCTCATACAGGAAATCAGGGCACAAGGCAATATGAAGACCTCACTTCCTGGCCTGAGTTGACCATACAATGGGATGGAGGCAGAGGGGTCACACGTGTAGTCTGATGAGGGAAAGGGCTTGCATTAGCTAGAGTGGAGTGGCAGGGAGTGTGGGATACGTGCCAAACGTATTTTTAAATTAAAAAAGCAGGAATTTACTGCCCATTTCCACAATAACAAGGAAGGCCTAATGCCTAGCTAGACATAATACAATAGGGATTGGTCACGTGAGCTTGGAGAGAGGAATGGACCGTGTGACTGTAAAGGTATTTGGCATTGTTCTGTGCACTTGCATGTGGAACCAAATTTTTTGCATCATTGTGGTCCTTAGGGGATTGGAAAACGCTATAGGGTTTACATCTGCATGTATCCCTTCCTGCTATTTGGATCCTAGGCGTAGGGTGGGGAAAGAGCTGGCGTATCCCAGGGCTCAGCATTGTTGCTGACTTTGACCCAGAGGACAATGCTGGCAAGTCCAATATGACACCTGCTTTCATTCTGAATTGTTTTGGCTATACTGCCTCCTTTTCTGCCATAGTCACTTTTATTTAATTAGTTAATTAATTAAACTTTTTAAAAAATTCCACTCCAGCCAAAAAAGCACCCAGAACAGCTTACAAATCACAAAAACACACAGAAGAAGTCTGCTGGATCAGGCCAATAGCCCATCTAGTCTAGTTTTCACAGTGTCTGACTAGATGCTTGTGGGAAACCAACAAGCAGGAAGAGAGTCCTACTCTCAGACTTACCATCTAAAAAAGACATGGGAAAAAAGGGAGAAAGCAATAAATAAGCTCAGGTTAAAGCTCCGGTTGCTCTAAGAACCAACTGGTCTCTCAACTGCGTTGATGGAGAGACCTTGTATCTCTTCTCTTCCCTCTCCTGCTGATTAAGCTCTGATCTCAATGTCCATCCTGTCATCACACCCACCCACCTTTAACCAACTTTGATCATTGCTAAAAGTCGATTTCTGTGATGCACGTGAAGCATCATGAATCCCAATCGTTGTTTCTTTTCCAGACAGAATGTGCCAACTACATCAGAGTGCTTTACCCTTTGAACCGGACACACTTATTGGCCTGTGGAACAGGGGCTTTCCACCCAATCTGCGCTCTTATCTACGTGGGACACCGAGGAGAGGTAAGGAAGGATGTCCTTTCCCCCCTCTGCGATAATGTTAGCCCTGTGACACTATAAATATATGATGTGGGAAGATCCGGCATGTAGAGGAATGCAAAGACATGTGGTTCCCATCACCAAAGACTTAAGAGCAGGGCAGGTAGCAGGTAGATCAGGATCTGCTGGTAGATGGGCAGAAGCAACTCTCAATAGTTTAACAACAGTAAGTAAAAGTTTTAAGTGAAATATCTGCCGTAGCCAGTCTTGAGCTATTTGCTTATCTCTTAACCTTTGACTATCTCTTTGTTCCAGTGTGCTGGCCACTATGAGAGTTCTGTGTTAGAACCCCTGGTATACTGTAACTCAGATGTAGATTTGTGTCTGTAATACAGCGTATGTTTTATGAAGTGCTACAGGTAATTGACTCTGTCACTGAGTCCATATCTTATGGGATGTCTTAACTCTTCCGTAGGTAGACTGTTGCAGAAGAATATAAGAAGAGCTCTGTGGAATCAGGATCTAGCTCACCATTTGGTTCCCCAAGTGTCAAACTAGGTGCTTATGGGAAAATACATGCTGGACTAGGTAGATCAGGAGTTGAGGGATGGGGGAAGTTTTTACAGCCAAGATCTTTACTTAGCCCCCCACCCTGCGGGACATTTTTGACAGTCACCTAATGTCATTATGACGTCAGGTGACACCCTCAGAGGGACTCGCTGATTAGCGCTGAAAGTGACCCTATGATCAGCTGATTGCCTCTGGCAGGACAACTTCAAAGGGCTCACTACAGGCCCCAGTTTATGTAATTGCATTCAATTTGGATTCAAACCATGCCTGAAAATGACCATTATTTTCTTTGCAGAGGAAAAAATACTTGAATCCAAACTGTGCTTGGAAATGGACTTTAAAGCAGCTTGCAGTGAGCCCCTTTGAAGATGCACTGTCAATGAAAGCATACCTTCAAACGGGTTTTCTGACAGCCCTTTGACCACAGGAACCCACACACAACCTGCCCCAAATGCACTAGGGAGTTACCCAATGGAAACTGCTTAGTGCAATCCTACCCATAACATAGAGAGCAATGGAATTGTTGGGAGGGGGATGAGGACAGGGCCATGGGATAATCCTCTCTTTCTCCCTCAGTGCATGAGGTTTGAATGACTGAAGTGTGCTCTAGGCTCAGGAACTTTCTAGCTTTGCATTTCCTCAACAATCTTTCCCAACCATACATTTATATTGCCCTATTAAACAGAAAGGCTGATTTAAGTGCTTGTATTTCTTTAAACAGGGGGGAAAAAACCCTTGTTACCCAATAAACTGGACTGTAATATCAGATGCACTTAAGTCTTCTTGTTGTTATGGGTTAATGTGGCTGGACTTGTGGAATTTGTCCAACCATGTAAGCATCCAGGAAAGAAATGGATTTTGGGTCTATTAATCTGTCAGGCTGATTGATGCTCTACTGTGTATCCGACCCCAGCTCATACGACCTCTCCTTTCTGGTTGTTTTTTTTAAAGAGAAATCCACGCCCCCTTTATTTTTTGGACGCTCACTCCAAGCACATTCTGTTAGCTATTTGAAGGGAAGAAGGAACAAGAAGGATGGCTGTGTAAAAAGAAAGAGAGAGAGAGGGCGAGCCTAAAATGGGGAACAGAGCCAAGAACCAGGGAAGAGGCAGGTGAAATTGAGATCTCAACGACTGTGCTCAGAAGACAAACAGCATGTTCTTAATAATTTGCATTAAACCACCTGTCTCTTGGGGTGGGCAGACAGACATGAACACCAGCTATTTCTCCCCCTGTGCAACAATGCTTGGCTGCCTCATGTGAGAACTACAAGTATGGCTGGCTGATGTCACAACTGGAAGAGTCCAGAACATCAATTTTGGACTGCGGTTTTATTTGTCTGGTGTTGGGAGCAACTAACCATATTGCTAAACTTCCTACTCCAAGCAAGGAAGGCCATTGTGCATGAGACATGGGTCTCATTTATTAGCTCAATCCCTGTGGTTCTTTTCTGGGCTGATTCCTGAAGTTGTACAGTCTTTATGGATTTAGACAGTGCTTGCTTCCTGGTGGGATATTTATTTTTATATATATATATATATATATAAAAAATTTTACACACACACACACACACACACACTAATTATAAAATATGTGGGTGGCATTTCCCTCCCTCCAAGCTTTTGATTTCCCTCTGAGCCGTTGCTCATAAATCAAGCTGGCCTTAGCAGGAAGATCATTCAGCTTCACCCTGTAACCCCTCTCGCTTGGGAGGATTTGACTCGCAGAAGCTTTTATTGAGTGCATGAGAGAAAGGACCCTTTCAGCACAGCTGTTCATCGTGAGCAAAAGGGATGATCGGACTGTCCCTCTGACATCTCACCCCGTAACCATATCCGGCAGTGCCTCCCCCCCTTGCTAAACGCTCGTGCTGATTTAGCCACGGTATTGAGAGGCGTACCAAAATACAATTGGGGTCCTGTGCTGCTGCTACTGCAGCATGTCAGAAATTTAACAAGGCCTAGCCTTGGCCTTATACTGGCCTGCAAACTGCACTGGGGAACAACCCTGTGCTTGGGTGTGGGTGGACAGTTGCATGATGAAGACATTTAATTAGGCAGCTTGAAGAGGCTGCTTTGTCTGGCCAAGTGGATAACTGGCAGGAAGGCAGGAAAGCACAAGCTGTTCCAGGCATTGCAAAGCAGGAGGGTGAATAATACAGATTCCCAGCATCCTTAGGCCCACTGTCTCATATAAGCCACTTTTTAATTTTTTTATTCTTATGATGGTCTGTGGTGCTGGATCAAAAGTGTCATAACTGCTTACCATCTGAAAGTCGATACAGAGCAAAAGCCTTTCACCAAAAACTTGTAAACAACCCAGCAGGTTGGTTTGGGAAGGAAGGAACTTTTTGTTCATCTGGGATCCAGGGTAAGAATGTTCTAGACTAGAGCCTTTACTCTCTTCCTACCCTTCTGCTCCCATCAGGGGTTACATAACTGTAGTCTAGATTGTAAAATCATTTCCTGGCCTACTGGAGAAATGAGGAGATGGTCTTCTGAGCTCTTCTGAAAGTCTTACTGACTCAAAAGTTTCCTCTTGTTCTGGCAGTTTTCTCTGTTGCTGTCTCTCCAAGTCCCAGCTGTTAACATCATGGGCTTGCCTCTCAGTTTCCTGAAACTATGACTGATTAAACTTATCAGAAGAAGACAGGAAAGATGAATAGTGCTCAGGCCTCTGTTAATAATTGTCTGAGTAACCAAATCTGAAATAAGTACAATTCCTTATTGTAAAAACACACCAGAGCCAAAATGATTTCAATAATAAACAAATTAAAGGGCTATCAGTATTGAGAAATATACAGATTTAGCATGTTCACACTGAGAGCATAACTACATGTGGTGTTGATTGTCTTGCTTGCAGTCATGCTGCCATGATCTAATTATTTACTTAGAGGTGCACCCCTGGTTTATTAATTGAACCTGGGGTGTATGGGAAAGGAAAAAATAATCGCTTCGCCCTTCAATGTCAAAGAAAATGGCCCAATGGGGGCTTTTGACCAGTGTGTGTGTTGTTGTTGCTGCTGCTGTTGAGATTGCAGCGGGGAGGGAAGAATTAAACTTCTCCTTTCTGAACATGGGGACTCTAATTTAAAAAAAACAAAACAGGGTCAATGTAATTGCAAGTGACCAGCTGGAGTCATGTGAAGTTAAGGCCCTAATTTTCGCTGAATAATGTCAGCATCCATTTTTCTTATGGTTAGATAGAAAACGTCATCCTGGTCACTCTATGCTAGCATCCCATGCTCGTCCTAAGATGTTTTCTGATGCATCTGTCCAGGCTCTCTTCATTCCTTCCACATGAGCACTCCCTCATCACCTCTGAATTTCAGACTACCCACTCAGAGAGCTGTGGTTCTTTTAAGCTGTCTTGATGCCTTATTTGTCATTTGTGCTCTTCTCTCCCCAGCATGTGTTCAGCTTGGATCCTTCCAGTGTAGAAAGTGGCCGGGGCAGATGTCCTCATGAGCCCAACAGGGCATTTGCAAGTGCTTTCATTGGTAGGTGCTAAACTAGATCAGTGTGAGTTTTGTACCCTAGCAGCACGGTTGAATGTCCTTATTTTTATGTTTATATATTGCCTTTCTGCCAAGGCATTCAAGGCAGTTTACAGTTTAAAACACTAAACAAAGTTACAAAATATTAAAAAGCAGATTTGCCTTCAGAGTTTGGTGCTTTCCCCGGAAGCTAGTAGTGCGAGCTCCTTGCCTGGTCTTTGCCTCTTCTGTTCTTTCCCTCAGAGAACATGGGTCTAAGTCGGCCCAGGGAAGTTGGTGGAGGGGTGGCCCAACCATTCTCTCAGGCTCTTTCGTGGCCACCTCAAGAGCTGAGGACATGGTCTTTAACCACTATTTTGGGATGGGGAAGCCTCTTTGATCATGTGATTTTACTGCTTGTCAGCTTCTGACAGAAAAAAAAAGGCTACAAGCAAGCTACTGTACCTTCATAAACCCACACTGCAGCCAGCTGCTCTCTGAAGTGAAAACTGGAGGTAGCTCAGGTTGTCCAAACCAGTTTTAAAAGTGGCCAATAAATTGCACCTACAACCTAAAGTTAATATGAAATTCAGTAGTGAATTCTTTATAGGAAAGCCTTTATAGGACCCCCTCCCCAAAGATAGGTTTGGGGGGTTGAATGTTCATTGGAGGCATCCATACTTCTCCTCAGTTTAGTGTATGGTTTGTAAATTATTATTATTTCAGTCTCTTATCTGCTTTCACCATAAAGTGCCAGGGTGGGATACAGCAGCTGATATGTGGTCCCTTTCATAGGTGAGACTATGCCCCCCCGCCCCATAAAAAGTGTGCCTGCTTCTCAACTATGTTTCATGCGATGAACTTGCAGTATACCCCAATCATGTGTGTTACATACCAACATTTCAACTAGGAAACTTGGCATGTGAAAGGAGGGTAATCTGTCAGTGACCGTACTTGCATGCTTGTGAAAGGCATTTTCTGAACTCTTTCAAGATCTCTGTGCTGATGTGTATATAATTCAAAGCTGTGGTCTATTAAACTATGGTTTATTAAACCATAGTTTGGTGTTATGTTTGTACTTTCACTAATGGCTTCACTATTGTTTGTTTATTGCCAGCGAACAATGATCTGAAGTCTGTTGTTTAACTATGGCTTGGCATTATGTGTGAACTCAGCATCCTTCCATACCATACCATAGTTTGTTTGGACACCTCAGATGCTCACCAAGAAAAAGGACACAAGGCACAAGTAGCTGGAAAACTGACCAAATTTTGAATAAACAAGCCATGGTTCTTTTGTCTGTCTGGGGAACAGCTCGTGGTTAACTCATGACTTTTTCAACCATGGCTTAGTGTTATAATGTGTGAATCAGGCCAAAATCTCCTCTTTTTGGTGTAGTTGTATAAAACAGGTTTATGTGACTTTTCAGCCAAGCAATTCCTGTGCTGTGAAGATTGGTATAAGGGACTGGCCAAGATTATGACTTTTGAAAGAACCAGTGCCCAAATCAACACTCACCATTAATTCATTAGGAGATTTTAGGCAAGGCTAGCCTCTCTCTGCCTCCCATCTACAAATACTGATGTACTTTATATGATGGTTATAATATAGGATGATAATAACCATCATGTATTGGGAAGCTTTTTGAATATTCTAGTGTGCTTTATAATGCTACGTATTGTTTTTCTTGTTAGTGCATAAATGTTATGCAAGGATTGATTGTTTCTGTGGGGCTTCTTTCCCAGGTGGAGACTTGTATACAGGACTAACAGCAGATTTCTTGGGCAGGGACTCTGTGATCTTCCGAACTATGGGACACCGCTCCCCTCTGCGCACTGAGATGGACCAGCGGCTGCTTAATGGTAGGAGAACAGGATGAGAGGTGGAGTGGAGGCCAAAGGCTACAATAAATTTGTACTTAGAAAATAAGGACGGGGAGTTGTCTGTATAACTAAGCCTCTTTGGAATATATGCCCATTAATAAGAGAACACCTTGTGTGTTGCTTCTTTTGGTAACTACTTGTTAATAAAGTGAACTTATTAGTATTTAATTAGGAATGTTTTATATGGTTTTATGTAAACTGCTCACAGGTTTTTCCTATTGAGTTGTACACAGTATAAATCTCGTTAAGTACAACTAAACAAACTATGCCAAGAGGAAGCCTGAAAAGGTTTAAAAATAAAATAAAATAAAGGTCTGTGCCATGCTTCAAGCGGTTTCTGGCGATTTCTTTCTAACGTGCCCGTACAATATTTTTCTTATAGCCCCCAAGTTTGTTGCTGCTTATCTGATCCCAGACAATGATGACCGAGAAAATGACAAAGTCTACTTTTTCTTCACTGAGAAAGCAGCAGAGTCGGACAGCAAAGGCCGGGCCATCTTCAGCCGTGTGGGGAGGGTGTGTGTGGTGAGTTCATGGGGTCTATTTTGTCTGTAGAGTGTGAGGAACATTGCACGAGGAACTGAATGTATGGAGACAGGGGGTTGGACTCGATGGCCCTTGTGGTCTCTTCCAACTCTATGATTCTATGAGACCAACAGCTTGGTGCATTACTGACGCCAAAGCTATATTATTGGACATATATGCTTACATATGTGTGTGCCTGCATGTGAGTTCCTCCCACCATTGTCACTTGAAATGTACTGCATGTCACAGGACAAGGCTAGTCTACTGTGCATCCTAGGTGGACTAGCTTGGAGCAGCCCTCATAGTGTACAATCAAAATAAAGGGTGACCATACACTGGTAACACCAGAGAAGCTCCCTGATTCTTTTGCAACAACATAAGGCTGCATTTGACTTTGGCTCAACTCTCCGGTTCAGAATCTCAGGTTTTTCTATGTCCCAGTGGCTTGATTGTGGCTAAATTCCGTTACTCATCCCTTGTGGCCCTTCGATTTCAGAACTAGCACACTCCCTGGAAATAACAGCCTATTACTGTACTAGCCATAGGCTGCTAATGCAAAGCCAGTGGAAGGGGTTGCATAAGCCTTGGATGGGCTTAAATACAGAGAGAGAGAGACAGATCTTCTTGGACAAATTTAGGTACCTAAAATGAGGGCTTTCAGGGGACCCAACACCTTCCCTGATTCACGCACACCTCGGCAATATTATTTATGCTTTCAGCTTCAGCTGACTGTAGGTTCATCACCATTTTTTGTATGATAATCATGATGTCAGATCAACTAGTCAGATTTGGTGACATGACTATGTCCCTAGTACTAGAAGGGCCACTCTGAACTAAGAAGGACACTGAAGTGCAGCCATTTGGGGCTGCAAGGTGCTCATAATGGATTGGAGCCCACTGCCTTCTATGTGCAGAATCTCCCTGCAGCAACAATAACAACAATAATAATAATAGCCCCCTGCCTGCAAAGCTCTGGGCTCAAATATTACAAGTTTGCAAATCTATTAACCAGGGCTGAGTCCATTTGGGCTGAGCCCTGGAATCAGATCTGCTTCTGTACTGCCTTTGGCTCCTGATCAACAGCTACGGTATAGGAAGTCTGTTTGGCACACACAGCATTTTTAAGCACTTCAGTCAAGACAGTGCCTGGCTTGAGAGGGCCGCATAAATCTCTTGTGACTACAAATGTTTCTTTTCAAGCCAAGGTTAGGAACATGGAATTTTTTCTTTTTGGTAATTCTGTATAATGTGTGTGTGTGGGGGGAGCATGGTGGGGGGATTCCTTCAAAGCCTTTGAATTCTTCAGCGTTTCATCCACATGGAAACTCCCCCATTTTCTGTACATGTCACTTCCAATTCCAACCTTCCTTTTTTCCTAGATCTTTTGCACCACAGCTGCTTTGTGCTCACTTGCTTTTCCTCCAAAGGATTCCATCAAAGGGTCTGATGGACCATCCTGTGTGTATCTTAATTTAGCTGAAGACTTGCACTGCAAGGAAATGGACTAAGAGCAGAAATAATTTCTCTGTGCCCATTGCCATCTGTTATAGAGAAGAGTTGTTTCATTCATTTCTTGGAGATTTCCATAAAGGCACTTTCTCGTAGGGTAAAGCAGAGATTTCTGCTGAGCATGTGTCAGAACAGAGAGCCTGTGCCCTTTCCTGAAGGTATCTTTCTCTCTCTGCCCTCATTTTTAAAGGCTTGAAGTTAAATAATTTATACTTGAGAGCCATTATGGAGCTGAGGTTTTAAAGACTGAGTTATGCTGCTTTGAAAATCTTCAGCTGATTTGTATTTATTTATCCCTGCTGCTTAATTTTGTGCTGTGTTTATATATTATTATGGTTTGGAGGGGTTGTATTTTAGTTCTTCTATTGTAAAGCTGCCCAGAGAACTATGGAGCGGCGTATAAATTAATAAGAAAGAAATAATTGCTTTGAAACTGTTTTACTTGTCATATCCTGCCCAAATGGGTATAGAGACATTTTTGTTGGTTGGGCTGAAACTGGAGTGCTTAACACTAAGTATCCTTTTGAATTATGCTAACTTTATTTAACTTAATGTTTTCAGAAAGGACAGAGGCTTGAAGGAGCTCTTCATTTCATTTCATTTTGTCTTAACATTTCAACCTGTAAAATTGACAAGTTCCGTAGTAGCTCCTTGCTAAAACAGCCTTGGTTTTTAAGGTGCTAAACTAGAATCAGCAGCAGATTTCTTTGCAGGACTGAACTACGCAAGATGTTAAAGATGTGGTTTAATAGCATGTTTTGTTTCATTTTGTTGTCAAGCAACAACCCTGCAAATAACATTAGGCTCCTGTTAGTATTGCTTAGGGCTTTTCATGAGGTCTTTATTATGTACCACATTTTAAGGCTGGTGTTGTTATCCCAGTATTGAAAATTGAGGGTGGGGCAGAAGAAACAGAAAGACTGAAAAAGATTCAAGGCCACCTATTGAGATCATGCCTGGGGGGAGAATTGTACTGGAAATTTCCCAGTTCAAAATATAAGCAGAACCCATGTAGAGGTGAACTGGTTCCCAGTGTGTTTGGAGATAATCTATTTGCAAAGGGATTTACACACACACACACACACACACACACACACACACACCCTTTCTGAAAAAAACCCCCTGCTTGGGACTGTTTCTCTTGCAGCTCACTTAAGGGGCTGTTCTTTGTTTGTTTGTTTGTTTGTTTTGGTCCTCCTGAGGTTGTTTTTGGCCTTTTTATTGTGTGGACTTCCAAGTTCACAGCAGGGATGGGAAGACTTTAGGCTTGCAGGGTGAAAACATAAGAAGAGCCCTGCTGAGTCAGGCCAATGGCCCATTAGTTCAGCATCCAGTGGCCAACCAGATGCCTGTGGGAAAACCACAAGCAGGACCTGGGCACAAGAGCACTCTATCCTCCTATGGCTTCCATCAACTGGTATTCAGGAGCACTATTGCCTCCATGCCTCGTCTTTGTCTTTTACTAGAACCCTGAGAGCCACCAAATAGAGGCAGGGGGAAATTAAAGAATGCTGATGCCTTGCATTGCTCCCCAAACCCCTGATGAAATAATGAGATGCACATATGTTAGGTATCGCTAGAGAAGCTAGCTCCAGCGGCATGATGCTGCAACCAAGAAGGCCCTGCTTCATTCCGGGTAGGCTTGTCTAAACAAGAATGTTTTTAGCAGGTGCCAGAGTGAACTTCCCATGGCAGTAGAATTAGGAGCAGAATGCGTCACTCTGAGTCATGGCAGAAAGGGAGAAAGTTGTTTTATGAGATAAGAAGAGAAAAAGAACCCTGTTGCACCAGACCAAAGACTTACGGGAAGCCACAGGCAGGAGATGAGCACAGTAGCCTTTTCCCACTCGTGATCCTCAGCAACTCCTATTTAGAGGCAGAATAGCCAACATGACAAGTAGCCTATTTTAACCTTATCCTCCACGACCCAGATAATTGGTAATTGACCATTGACCCAGGCTGTTTACTCAAGGCTGTTTCACATTCTGCTATACTGAATGTGAACGGCTTGAAAACTTTTTCTTTTTAAAATCTGAGGGGAAATATAAAGTGAAAGATAGACTTTCCAATTTCATTTATGTTACGGAGAACTGTTCTTAATTGGATCTGTTTTGGCAGTGGGGGTGGAGATAAAAGAGAGGAAAGCTGGTTTGCAAGAAAGAACTGGGGAATAAACAACAGGTAATCACGGAGGGAAAAATCCATAGGAAGTGGGGATGTTATGGATGCATCTTGCTTGTTGAGAGAGGCCCCCTGTCCCTGATCGTGCATTGGATATGCATCATAACAGCATCATACCCTAGGAATGTTGATGAGAACTACACCATATGGAACAGAGAAGGTCTACCCCCTGCTTTGCTTGCCTTCTCTCAGAGTGCCATTTGGTTGGGATTGCTCCAGTACTTTTAGATGAGGACTCCGTCAATATGCTCATTTGCTCTTACCCCTCCTTTTGTCTTGTGGGATTCCACAGCTGCTGCATTCACTGTTGGGAGGACACTGCCAGATTAACATCTAGATGAATCGACTGCACTGTGCCACATCATCAGGCCTCATGGCTATTGATTCTCCATTGCAATACTGATGGGTAAAAACATTATTGTTAGCTACCTAGAGCTGACCTCCACATGGATATGTTAGCCAGATGTCACATTCCAAAAGGTTACGATTATTTCAATTGCAGTTATTTCAACCTTGAGCCTTTGGCTTCTGGGAAGCCTGAGAGTTACCCTGTCAGGGGCTGGTTGGATGCAGAGGAATGGTGGGAGGGACCAGTTGGGGACTTTCAGTCTCGGCAACTGATCCATGAGGAATCTCTACTAGGGATGAATTGCTGTGCTCATTAGGCCGGACACTCTGCCAAGTCTGTGCAGATTGTGTTCTTGCTAATAAAGAGTTAACTCCAACTTGAACAGTGTGATTTACTGCCGGCTCACTCCTGACACACCCTAATGGAATGAAGGGCCTAAGAGCTGGATTCAGTTCCTGCTTCTGCCACTGAAAAGTAAACTCTCCTCTGCTGCAAAGACATAGGGGAGAAAAAAATAATCAGCTGGAAATTATCGTGGAGTAATAACTCAAATTCTTTGGAACTAGTACGAAACAGTATGCTGAGGATAGAGAGGGGAGCTGGCAGCTTTCCACGCAAACAGAAAAGTTCTGTTGGCTGTGAATTCCTTGCTCTCCTCCTAATCCTAGAAATAAACATTTAAGACACAGCGATGAAGCAGTTATTTATTGGATTAATCAATCCCTACACAGAGAGGGATTCTTTGTTTGTTTGAGACGCAGAAACGTGGATATAGTCTGACTTCCAGAGCTGGCAGATTGCCATATGAGTCAAAGGAGATGCACTACTTTGTTGTCTTATCTTCTTTGGTCACAAAATACGCACAATGAAAACTACTTAAGCTACACCACCGGTTGGATCTCTCAAGAGCATTAACACTTTGTGCCCATGGGATTCAGGGCTCAATTAGCAGCTGTGTTTAGCTTGCGGGGCTTTGGGTAAAGAAAATGAATGTCTTTCTGAGAAATTTTTCTTATAATCCTAAGATTAGCGAGTTCTGGCCCAACTGCACTAACCGCTGCTTAGTTTCCAGGCTCAACCTTTTAAGCTCTATATGGCTCAGAACCCCAGTCCCTAAAGGACTGCCTCTTCCCATATGTACCTGCCTGGAGACCACAATTCCAAAATCAGTGGGGAGGGTAGGTAGTGACCCAAGAATGGGCCTTCCTGTCATTTGGAACACTCTCCCCCAGGAGGCACACCTGGCTCTGACTTTACTATCATTTCAGCACCGGATTAAAAAGTTTTCATTCTCTTGGGCATGTGGGCAGCTTTAACAATATGATTCTTACAGTTTAGTGTGTGCATTTTTACAATTGTTGCATTGTGCATTGTTTTTAATATGTTTGCATTGGGTGAGGTTCCCGGAATGAGTCCCAGCAGCAGCAGCCCTATGTAAGGTTTTCTATGTGAAATGGGGCTTTCTCCCCTTCTGTGCCCCTTGCACCCCCAGCATTGGCTTGGGAGAACCCCCAGAACTGGAGGGGGAGAGGTGAAGTTGAATTGCAATTTTGGTGCTCTTTCCAAGACTGCAAAGAAAGGATTGCAAGTGGAGATAAAAAGACTGCTCAAGCAGCAGGGCATATTGAAAGGAATGCAATAAGACACTGCGTACTAAAATAGTTATTCTGTGTGAAAAGTATAGGAGTTGGAATGGCAGCAGATAACTGTGAAATAAAGGAGCACCAAAAATAGATGGGAACGCAGTATCCTTCAGTATGAGAGTCAAGAGTGTAAAAGCCAAAAAAAGCTTCTTTTGGTATGTGTCTGAAATTGTAGTTGCAGGAAGTAGGGCTACAGAAATGTTTATTGATGGTTACATGGACTGAACTGGACATTTCTGCAACATGGTTAAAGCACTGCTACCAAAAGCTGATGATGTGAGGCTGCAGTCACAGAATTTATTCCAGGCATCTTAGAATGCAACCTGAGGTGCAGTTCCTAAAATCAGCCTCATCAACAAGTGCAATGCAAATCCTAGCAGTCCCCTTCAGAAAGAAAAGAGAGGGGGGAATTTTCCATTCAATTCTCTGCTTGTGTGGTACCCACATTCTTGGGTGGCAGAGAGAGATATAAAACATATGTCTTGGGATAATGAACAAAAAACTGTTCAGCTTCCAGACATAAATGTTTCAGAAACAAAAGCTGAAAATTAAAATGCAAAAAGGCCTCATGCACTTTAAAAAAGAAAGAAAAGAAAACATGGTTGATGAACCATGTGATTTAATATAAGAAATGTGTGCTAGAATAAAAGTTCAGATTTCGTTCAAAAAGCTGATAACACGGGACTGCCTGTGTGTATCTTTGAAGATGGTATTTCACAATTGGGGATTTACTACTGAAACAGTCCTCCTTTCTGCTGTGTACCTGCAGAGCCCATCTCAGCAGGCTCATGCTATATGAAACAGGGCTTCTCCCAAACTTAGCGCATGCAAAAAGCTACAATATTGAATAAAAAATAACTATAACTGCTGATCCCTGCATGTTTTGCAATTAGGGAACTGAAGTGTAGGTTTGACTTTCCCTTGCCCAGAAGCAGTATTTTTGTTTGCTAGTCCTAGTCTACTTAGCCATGCAAGAGAGGTTTCATAGCACATCCTAAAATATGCCCCAGAATTCTCTGCGGAGCACAAGAGTTTCATGGTCTGCATGGCCTCTGCAGGCAGTAACACAGTCTTTTCAGGCAGTAGCTGCTGGAGGGAAGTCAGTGCTGAGTGATGAGGTGCTGTAGGACAGAGCTGGGTGTCCCAGATAGTCTGCTCTGTGCCCTCTAAGCTAGCCTTCCTGCTGCCCCATCACCACTGATGTTGAAGTCCAATTTGTTTCTGTTTGTGGAAAGTAAGGGCAGAATCTGGTTCTTTGCTTCAGGGAGCAAAATGTCTTGGACCAGTCCTGTCTCTTGGAAGCCAAGGTTGTGTACCTGTTTACTCTGTGTTCAGTGTGCTCTCACTGCTGGTTTGGGAAGTTAGCCATGATCCATATCCGTTCTGTATCTGTTCTGCCATTTCTTATGGAATAGTATATTTTGATGTGTTTTTGCACAAACCACCTTTGATCTGAATTGAGAGAAAGAATGGCCAGCTGTATTTTGAGCTGCTAATGTATGTGTGGGCCCAGGCCAGGTCTGTATGAAAAAAGGGTTTCCCTTGTGTTAGAATGACAGATCTATGGAGCAGAAATGAGAGCAATCTGAATAGAAGCCAATATCTGTCCTCTTGGTTCTGAGTTTTTAGTTTTGCTTTTGATGCCTCTGGAAGGATTCCTAAAGCACAGCTTAAGCATGTCTTGTTTGTTTATTTGTAAAGAGACCTCATATCAGAAGCACCAGCTGCCTCCACTTCTGAGGATCCTTGTTTACTCTTCTCCTTTCAGAATGATGCTGGAGGACAGCGAGTGCTAGTCCATAAGTGGAGCACCTTCAACAAGGCCCGGCTGGTGTGCTCTGTCCCAGGACCAGATGGCATTGACACATACTTTGATGAACTGGGTAAGAGAAACGAGCTCAGGATTGGTTGCTTTTCATAGGATTAGCTCCTCAGTTTGTCAGCTGGAAGCCAAGCCTTGAAAAGTGGGGTTTAATTTGGCAATATGAGGAGAATGGGGGAGGGGTCCGTCTCAGTGAACAGTCAGGGGGCACCTCATGGCTACAGCCATGCTCAAGCTAAGGAAATATGAAAGTGAGCAATGCTTTGGATGGGAGACGACCAGAAGCCCCATCTCCCAAGACATGGGCCACGTTGTCTGGAGCTAATGAGAGTTGGAGTCTAACAACGTCTGGAGAGCCACAGGTTCCCCACCCTATGAATAGGCGATGAAGGTAACATACTTTTGCGTTAGGAAATAACTAAGATCAGGACTGGCCCAAGACGTTTTGTTGCCTGAGGCAGGGCAGCAAATGGCACCCTCCCCAACCTAGTCAAGGTGGACAGTTTCTAAAGCTTGCCAGGATTGCCAAAATATTCCACAAGCACTATTCCTTCTCTCTAGCACTAACAATATAACAACAAAATGAACAGTAAACACTTTGCTGCCTTTTTGTAATGCCCCAAATCTGCTGCCTGAGCTGCCTGCCTCATTCTGCCTAGTGGTAGGGCCGGCCCTATCAATTGTATGTTGGGGACTACAAGTGTGTTACAGCCAAATCACACATACACACACCAATCTTTTCAGCTGTCTCTTTGGTACCAGCATCCATCAGCCCCCAGCTACTTGCATACCTTAAGCAATCCAATTGACTAAAACAGGATTTTAGTTTCTTGGAATGTGTATGTTGGTAAGCTGGTGAACAAAGTTAGGTGCATGGGAGAGCCCTTTAAATGCTGTGAATCAAACATCTCTTAAACAGAGGATGTCTTCCTCCTGAGGACCAAAGATGGGAAGAGCCCTGAGATCTATGCACTCTTTAGCACCATCAGGTGAGATTATTTTGCCTTTGTGGTTTGTTTGTTTTTTGTTTCTGAGGGGAACCTTGAGATGTCTAGCACTATATACCTTGACCGAACAACTCTCATCCATACAAATCATCTCTGAGGGCCTCTCCAGCTTGGTGTTATTTCTGTGAGCCCATTCTCCTAACATGTTGTTGATGCAATAATAGTGCATTAGTAGTGGATTTATGACGGACTGTGTACATATCATTCCTCTTTGTTAGTTGTTCTCTGATGCTTTGCCAGTGTTCTTTGCATTATTGCCATCTGGGGGGGCACTCTGGTACTATTGGGGGACAAAAAAAAGAAAATGCCAGAACTTTTGTGGTATGAAAAGTTACAGGATTTTACCAGGAAGTTACGGGACATGCACTGATCAGAAATGAAGCAGGTGCACACAGTGTGGAAACCTGGATTGCGTATAACTTCCCCTATATTATCAGTAGCACAAATCGTCTTGTGTTTCTCTAGTGAATGACTCATTATAGCTTGCCAGTTTTTCAGTACTTAGACTGTTAATTTGAAGAATGGAGGCCATGCTCTCTGATATGGAATTCTTAATATCTGATTATATACAATCCTCTTGGATGATTTTGAAGCATTTACAACTTGAAATGTAAGGCTGTATTTTACCTCACTCCCTAATATACCTAAGCATTGAATACACACAATACTAAATATTAAGACAGAGTTTGGAAAAAATGTTCTTTCCCCAAATAGGTTTTTACTATGGCTAAACCTCTCTCATTGCAGCAATGTCTTCCAAGGCTTTGCCATCTGCGTATATCGTATGGCAGACATCTGGGAGGTTTTTAATGGACCATTTGCTCATAAAGATGGCCCAGACCATCAGTGGGCAGCTTATGAGGGCAAGGTGCCTTACCCGAGGCCAGGAGTTGTAAGTAATTCATACCTGAACTATGAAAACAATCTTAAAAAGAACTTCCTAATCATAGTTTTTTTACTTAATAACTAATGCTGATTTCGCATGTTATCTGGCAGCGCCTTTAAGACCCTGGCTGTATATCTGAAGTTTGTGTCTAGCAGTATTTCATGAGGTAGGAGATGTTAGGGTGAACTGGCAACTCCATGCAAAGCAAACAAGTGGTCTTTCAGGAAAAGTCCCCTGTTGACATGCGTGGAATATGGCATTTAGTTGGGTTTTTTAAAAAACAAAAACTATCAACTTCTTTTTGTGGAACAGTGTTAAGGCTCATGCAAAGGCATTAATCCAAGTTGAAAAGTTGCAAGTGGGTGACGTTCTGATTGGGAAGCAGACATTTCTGAGGGGTTGGACAAATACTTTGTCGCAAGTGACTGAAGTGTCCTCTGCAACAGAGAGACATCACAGAAGATAAGCACATAGTCCAGGTAGAGCAAGTTCCGAGAGCAGCCAAGGGCCAGTATCCCAGTGGTTAGAGCACATGCTTTGTGTGCAGAAGGTCCCACATTCAATCCCTGGCATCTCCAGTAGTGCTGGGAAATCCCCCTCTCTGAAACCCTGGAGATCTTCTGCCAGTCAGTGTAGCATTTCTTCCGCTTTATCCAGTCGGAACCATTGTGTCTCGTGTTAGATATATTTCTAGTACTGAAGACAGAAGCAAACAGTGGACTCTTCCTAACGAGGTCAACTGAGACGTGTGCTGATTTATAAATGAATTTTCCAGGGGCTTCTGTCTGGTACTGGATGCTGAACTAAATGAACTTTTAGGGATGGTATTCACTTAAGCAGTCAAAAACTCTCTAGAGAACCTTTCTCAGCCTGAGGGCCGTATTTCCTTCTTGGCAACCTTCTGAGGGCCACATGCCAGTGGTGAGTGGGACAAGAGTCAAACGTGGACAGAGCAGTGAGTGACCTTTATTCAGTAAGCTAGTTCCTACAACCCCCCACCCCAACTTCCATCCAGGCAAGCTAGAGTCATTTTCCGAGTTCAAAGACACAGTCCAGCCAGGCAAAAACACTCGAGGCAAGTGAAAGGTGTGGCTGGAGAGGAAGTGTGGCCTGGGCCAAGGGCCAGATAGAGGGGTATGTCCTGTGGTTCCCCACCCCTGCCCTAGTCAGAATCATTCCTATAAGTCAAGAATCATTGGAGACTTTTCATTGTGATCCTGCTCTGAGGTGAAGCAGCAGGAACAGAGTCTCATTTGGCTGAAATGATGTTCTTTTCCCTCCGTTCCAGTGCCCCAGCAAAACCACCAATCAGCCAAGCCGGCAGTACTCCTCCACCAAGGACTACCCTGACGAGGTCCTGCACTTTGCCCGTGCCCACCCACTGATGAGCAGATCTGTGTACCCTCTGCATCGCCGGCCTGTGCTGGTGAAAACCAACCTGCAGCACCGCCTGCGGCAGATAGTGGTAGACCGTGTGGAAGCTGAGGATGGGCAGTATGATGTCATGTTCATTGGCACAGGTGCAATTGCGTGGAGCGTTAGGGCTTGGTATGGGCATCTGTCAATGTGGAAGTGAATATTAGAGGCAATCTCTTGGAATTTTGCATGCTCTGAGGCTGAGCTTGGGTATGGAAAACCAGGTTTGGGGCCAACTAAGTATTTGTGATCCCTGGATCAAATTAAACCTTTTTGTATATGAACTAAAACCCCGGGGGCCTCAGCAAAGTTTCCTGCTGTCTTACAGAATGACTCTTGAAGCTTGCCAGCTTCTCTCTTTCCTCAGTTCCCACCCACATTTACTCTTTGTAGGTGATTGCTGTTTTGGAACTTGCGTTTATCATTTATCCATTATTGTTCTGTCCTAGGCCGCTGTATCAATAAGCATTCTTTCTGTATCCATGTTGTGATACACTCCATTCTTAGGCGAGATAAAGTACCTAGTTGACTAGATGCAAGAAGTTGAAAAGTTCCTTGAAAGACCAAGGCGGGGGAATAAGAGGGCTTTTGAAGGGGCTCTCCTCTTTCATCTTGTCCCGGTGAGCCAATGAAGCTACCCCTCTATCAGCTGAGAAACAATTTCCCTTAAACTAGCATAGGCTTCCCACAAAATAGCTCATAAGCAAAATGGATTCAAGGACAGGAGAAGTGAAGAAGACATCCATGATCAAACATGCAGTCAGTGGTGTAAACTGGAGTCAAATCCCAGCTCTCTCTCAACTTCCAATAGCAGCTTCCTTTGTGTCTTTTATAAGTGCTTTCTGTAGGAATAACATGGTCCTCAAGGACAAGCTGTCTTTCTTTGCAAGTTTCTGTCCATGGTAGAGATCAGTGGTCAAAGAGGAGCAGGCTTTTGCCTCTGACAGAATGCCTGGTGGCCACAGAGGTAGTTGCCTTTGTTTCACGGTTCTCCCTTTCCTCCTTCCTAGATGCTGGCTCTGTACTGAAGGTTATAGCCCTTCAGAGAGGCAACTTTGCAGCAGCCGAAGAAGTCATTTTGGAGGAGCTTCAAGTATTTAAGGTGAGGTTAAAAAAAAGGGGGGGGGGCAACGTGTACAACCTGATCCTGGAACAGATATGCTAATCATGGCTGTATTACACAGACATGTAATTAGCTAAGTATTCTTCTTTGTTCACATGTAGATTGGATGTATCCAGGGCTTTTTTTAGTGGGAACTCACAGAAACTCAGTTTCAGCACCTCTTAGGTGGGCCCCATTGTCATTCTAAGAGAACAAGGGAGGTGTTCATGGTGAGTTCTGGCACCTCTTTTGCTAGAAAAATAGCACTGGATATACCTCTCTTGTACATTCTTGCAGCATGGATGCATATTTGTGTACTAGCAGATATTACTTGTCTAATTCTGTGCTCATGTCACAGAAGTATATTTGTTATAACCCAGTTTCCACACATACTGTCCTTTTTATCTTATGCCATATGTCATACATAGGACATGGCATTTCAACATTACTAAAGCTCTAATCCTGAACAATTTCTTTGTCTCTCTGTTTGTGCGTGTCCATGTGCCTTTGTTTTTGTGTGAGAATAGTGGGAAACTGAGTGACCCAATATCTCTGTAGGAAATGCAGGACAGAAATGTGCAGTTGTGGGGGATTGGGGCAGGGATCAGTTCTGCAGCATGTTTACCTGAGAAGCCATTTATTTTTCTCCCTTCAGGCACCAGTCCCTATTACTAAGATGGAAATATCTGTCAAGCGAGTGAGTAATGAATTACTTCTTTAAAGTACAGGTATGGTGGTGGAGAAGCCACTGTGCAGGAATGCTTTAGAAATGCCAGCCAAGCCATTGGCTACTGCAGGCTCTGGTGGTGGCAATCCAGCACTGTTACCAAAATAAAACCCTATCTATTAAAGACCAAAGACCCCTGCAGCAGCTTTATAATAAAGGTTTGTTTGTTTTAATCCCAGGAGATCCAATCACAGATCCCCCATCTGATGTCTGTTTTGACCCTCAATTCACACCTAGGTGCAAGGTTCATTCACAGCCATACATTATGTGTATAGAAGGCATCATGTGTTGGCAGGTGAGGTGGGTGGGACACTTCTGGAGATGCTCGTAGGGTTCTCATTAACAAGGCTGAACAGAAATAAGCATGTTTCACTACAAAGATGGACCTCGGTTTTAGATTCTGCTATACCAGGACAGCAACCCAAGGGTCAATGCAAAATAATTCTGCTCTGTTAAACACTTGAATCATTCATAAACTGCAAGGTCCTTATTTTAGTACAATCCTGCCATGCAGAACCTCAGTCATGTACATTTTGCTTGCTCTTTGACCTTCTTCACCACCTGAACTTTTTTTGTTTTGTCCAAACAGATAAAATTCCTCTACTTCTGTAATGTTTGTTTAGATCTGTAAATAGACACCCCCCCCCGGACTCTAATCTTCATCTATTATTTAGTTCCCAGGAAAGCTAGCAGAACTAGTGAGAGCATTCCTACCCTTCGCCATTTCCCATAAATCACGCTGCATTAGAGTCCAAGCATGCAACACACTCGTCCCTCTTTACTCCTTGTAACCTGAAAGGCTGCCTTTCACTCCCTGTATACCTGACAGCGTACTTCTGTCATGACCTGCAACATTCCTTGTATTGCTCTCCCACCTGGATATTATATCTAGAACTGTCAGCCTGTTTTGCAATCCCTTGGTTGCTTTAGATTTACCGGTAGTTCAGGCAAATCTTAACCTAATTATTCTCTAGTGTCCCAGCAGCAAATTTGAAAAGAGAATTGTCTTCAGGCAATATTGTCTTCAGGCAATTGCCTCCAATTGCAGCCCAAGTTTCTGTTTGCCAACCTGCAGTCCAAAATATCTGGAGGCTACCAGGTTGGCAAAGGCTGTTCTACTGGGTGCAGGAGATGAGTTTATGCTGGAGATAAAGGAGTGCATCAAAGCTACACTGCAAGGCTTCGCTCCTTTAGCTCTCATAGGAATGCTGTTGAAAATGTTGGTTGGAGAGTAAGGACTCTGCAGTTTAGTACAATTCCAACTCACCTAGCCTCCTTTGTTTTGACAGCAAATGTTGTATGTAGGCTCCCGGGTGGGAGTTGCCCAAGTGAAACTGCATCAGTGTGAGACGTACGGGACAGCCTGTGCGGAGTGCTGCCTAGCACGGGACCCTTACTGTGCCTGGGATGGCCTCACCTGCACCAGGTACCAGGCATCAGGCAAGCGTCGTTTTCGTCGGCAGGACATCCGGAATGGGAACCCCATGCACCAGTGCCTGGATCAAAACTTGACAGGTGAGGAAACATGCAAGGTACATACCCAGACCAGTAGCTGTGGGTTATGAAGAGAACGGGGCAGCTGTGTACGCAATACACTCTGTTGCAGTGCAAGCTCAGTAGGGTAGCCCAGTGGCAATATGTTTGCTGTTGTGTTGCTCTCTTTTTTGCCACAACGTGCTCATTAGATCAGAGGCCATGAGAATCTCACAAAGTTACCGTCTATTTATTTGGGAGGAGGTATACTTACTCATTTCATTGCATTTATTTTGCATTTCTATCCCACCTTCTTCTCCAGGGAGCTCAAGGTGGCATACATGGTTCTCCTTCTCCTCATTTAATCACAGCAAAAACCATGTTAGGCTGAGAGCAAGTGACTGGCCCAAGGTCACCTCGTGAATTTCATGGCTGAGTGGGATTTAAGCCCTGGGGTCTCCCAGGTCTTAGTCCAAAACTCTAACCACTACAGCACACTGCCTCTCTTCCAGCCAATCTCCCAGTCCCCTACTTCAGGTAGCTTCAGCCCCACCACCTTCCCAATCTCCTATGGCCTAGAATCTAATAATGTAGGCAGGTGTTCTAAGCAAGCTGGTGGAGACGGAGGCAAGCATTGCTTGAGTGTTACAAGAAAGCAGTACAGCCCAGGAATTCAGTTAAGAGAAGTGTAAAAAGGTGAGGCTGTGGGGGTATGGGTGTGAGTAGGATAAACATTAAATATGTGCCAGGACAAAAAATTAAAACTCTAAATCAGATTGTTGAAGCTAACATAGATGATCACATGATGAACGACTATGGGCAAGATGCCATGTTTTATTTTAAAAACTGAAGCTGCAGCAAAAAAAGAAGAAGAAGAAGAAGAAACTATGCCAGTTTGTGTTCTACGATGTTTAATTTGGGTGATTCTTATTTGCAACTAAAAGCCAGAGGGGCCAATGAGGAAGAGTCCCTGTAGGTAGGGAATGCTGAAGACAGTCATCTCTAATAGGTGAGGAGTCTGGTGGAGAGGTTAATATTTTACTGCCAGACAGGAAAAAATGGTGCTGGTGTGGGACATGGCTGGCAGGGCATCCTGATATGATGTCTGCTGTTCCAGACACTTACAGGGAAGTTTTAAAACACCAGGCTTGCCAGTCTCAAGGTTTCTTAACAAGGGCATTGTCATAAGCCATATCCACAGCCCTTGAAAACACAGGGTGGTGGTGAAAACAGCAACTGTTTGGGCAGCTAGCATTAGCTGAGGCTTCCATTATGTTATCACAGATGTGCCTCAGAGGAGCCTTCATGCACATAGAAAAAAATAATTATTTTAGTGTCCCCAGGTGTACAGGTCAAGCTTTTGCTTGCATGTGACAGACCTCTCTGTGTCAAAGAGCCACAGAACAAGTCCCTGGCTCAGCAAGGCTTTAAACCCAGCCCCCAGCCCCTCCCCATGTTCAGCTGCAGTATTCTGCCCTGTTACGTAGGCCGTGGCCCTCTGCAAGGAGATGGGCTCTTTCTGCTCAGCTAGCAGTCTCTGATATGGGCACCCTCCTGTTTCCATAGTGGATGATTTCGACAGCACGGAGGAGAAGGTGGTCTATGGGACGGAACACAACAGCACCTTCTTGGAGTGCATCCCAAAGTCGCCCCAGGCTGCGGTGCAATGGTTTGTACACCGGTCTCCAGAAGAGTTAAGAGATGAGGTGAGGCCAGTCCCGTTCTCCACTTTCTCAATACTTTTGCTTCCTTTTCAGTAGGATTTAAAAAACAAACCAACAAAAAACCTCTCGCTAAATGCATTCAGATTCTAACCTTGTTCTTCCTGCTTTTGGGGGTGGGGGGGGGAGGTGTTCACCAGCACTGTGAATTCAACGGTTAAAACTTTTTTCTGCCATGAAAATGTGGTAATAAATATAAACAATTTAAACAAGTAAATACCTAAGCCCGTTCTACCCCCATTACACAGAATGAGCTGGGAGACTGAGGTGGAAGAATTTTGCATAGGTACCACTTCAGGCTGCAGGTAGGGCATGTATCTCCCCGCCCCCCACTTAAATGCTTCCCCCACAAACGGTTCCTTCTATGTGCAAACTAGTCCATCAGGTAGAGGGATATACAAAACATCTGCCTGTGGTGTTTGCAGCTTGTGGGTGGTTTTTGTTTTTTTGTTTTAATGGGAGAAAGCATTTAAAGATACGCTCCCTCACTGCAGTCTGTAGTGGTGCAGTTCAGAATTACACCCTCTCTCTAGCCATTCTGGGTAGCATGTAGAAAGGCTTTGTCTATGCCTAACTTGGATCTTGTCCACATTTGAGCTGGATCTCACTTAGAAGCCACACATTCTCTATTCAGATTTGATCTCAGTTGCACGCACACAGGCTGGGAGGAGCGGAAGGGAAGTACACCTGGTTAGTTCCACAGAGTACAGATGACCACGGATATTCATTTGGAGTGCCACCAAGGAGGAGCTGGCTTGTGTCGCATCCAGTTAATACAGACACCTCCTGCTCAGATGTCAACAGATTCTTTAGGGCTTTTTCTTTGCACTTCCATCTGGCCCCTGTCATCTCATGTGCTTTCCCCCCTCTAGACCCTCGCCCCACTTCTTTAACCTTTCCTCATTTGGTTTCTTAGCCTTGCCTGCTGCATGGATCTCCGCTAGGAATTCTTGAATTAAACTGAAAATAGAGAAGCCCACGCTCCTACTGTGTGAGGTCTCGCCTCTCTCTCCCCAGAGTTAACAGGCTAGTCTAATTCCCAGGAAGCTGGGTTGAGAAAGATGTGATAATAGTGTGAGGTTTCTGAAGGGGAACTCTCTGGAGCAAAAGGGGCAGTTGAAGGCTGGGCTGGCCAGTAAACACAGCTGGTAAGTTCCAGTCCAAGACTGGCAATTGCTAATAAGGACAGCGCTGGTGTCATAAAGAGAGCAAAGTGGTGTCAAGACTCTCTCCTACCTCCCTCCAAACCCCATAGCTTTGTTAAAGGACCACACAGAGCATTGGAATGCGTCATTCCTGCTTGGTTCCTTGTTCTGTATGTAAGACAAATAAATACAAATCATTCCATCGTAGGGGGAGGGGGGAGGGAAACATTAAATGGATTCTTATGCGCCTCCACCCTCTTTTTTCAGTGTAGACTTTGAATGCAGAAGCATTCGGAGGCAAGGCTTGTGTCATAGGACCTGCCCGGAATGGTTTTATAGGTGAAGGATGTTCAGAGGAGAACAAAGCCTTCATCAAGACTGAGCCTGTTATGTCATTCTTCATGCACTTAAAAAAAAAGCAAATGAAGCTTATCCATCTAGTAGTTTAGGTGGTCCTCCTGGGTGGAGGAATTAGCTCCGGCAAGTGCTGCTTCCCTAGAAAGGGTGTTGGTTGCTTATAGCATAGGAATGAGACCCCCAGAGACAGTTACAGCTTAATTGCCAAGAAGGGATAGGCAGAGACAGGGAGGCTGTATGGATGGGGAAAGTGATAAGATGAGAAGGGTTGGTTTCTTTACTGAAAATGATTGGACGTCCAATCTCAGCCCGTGTTGAGGGAATCTGACAAGTGCAATGCTGTGCAAGCTTGAGACAATGGCAGGAGAACAGCTGGGACTTGTATTCCTTAGCAGGAGGCAGGACTCCAGGCTGGGACAATCCTGCCTGCTCCATATGAAAGGAGGCTTGCAGCTTGATAGGCTGTTTCAGGAAATAATGATACAGAAGTAAATGAACTTTAGCTCAAAGAGCAATGGAAGCAAACATCGGAATTGTACTGACTCTCCTCCTCTGGGTTTCACAGCAACTCCCCCAACTGCCACCAACCCTTGTCTCATTCTTCAGCAATGTATCAGTATCTGGGATTGTGTGTACGCATTAAAAAAAAAATCTGCATCAAGAAACCCTGAATTCATTGTCTTGAATAAATCATGTGAATGAGACAACTACCCTGCACCATTTATTCCATCTCTTCTAGTTAAGAGGAAGAGGCATGATGTATTTCTGACCACTGGAAATTCCTCACACACTTACCTCCTCTGAATCTTCACCAGTAATTGGTTATATAATTTCAAACATGTCTCCACAGCATCTCTGTAAATCATGGGATTTTTGGGGAGCTGTAATTTTGCACCCATTGCTGCAGGGATCTACTTGATGACAGCAGTGCCACTACGAACTTCAGAAAAATGCTGGCAACCCTTTCTCTTGATTCCCTGAAATGCCTTGAATACAGAGGTGCAGATCTGTAATTTTAGACTCCTTTCCATAGTTTTGTGTATTACTTCAAAATGTGCCCTCCTGCTCGTTCTACTGAGGAGACCCTGAAGTCCTTCCATGATGGCACCCCTGCTTTAGTAAGCTACAGGGCACCACCACCCAGAATCTAACCTCCTGCTCCCATTTATTTTCCCTTAACCCTTTTTCTCCAGGTGAAAACAGATGATAGGATCATGAGGACAGAGCAAGGACTGCTCTTCCGGAAGCTTTTCCGCCAGGATGCAGGAACATATTACTGCAAGGCTCAGGAGCATGGCTTCACTCAGACCGTCACCAAAATCATGTTGGAGGTGATTGAGAGTGAGCAGCTGGAGCAGGTCTTTCAGCGGGAGCAGGAGGAGGAGCCGCCTCGCCCCCTGTGCCGGGTGCCTGATCCCCGCATGCTGCATGGGCAAAGGATGTGGTTCAAAGACATCATGCACCTCATCGGCTATTCCAACTTGCACCGGGTAGAGGAGTACTGTGAGCGTGTGTGGTGCGGAGACCGCCAGCTGCGGCACAAAGGCAGGCCCCCCAAGAGCAAGAACATGCTGGATGGTGGCAGAAAGGGGCGGGGCAAGCAGCACGGAGAGAGGAACCGGGTCCCTAGGCAAGCGGCTGCCACATAAGTGAAAAGAGAGCCAACACATGGCAGGAGGAGAACATGAGAGGAGGAAAGTCGGCATGGGCCAACCTTCCTCCTCGAGAATGAAATCAGCCCCTCTAGGAACTGTCCTTATGATAGGAACTTGTCCTTTTGGAAGGGGCCACCTTGCTGATCAGCTGAGCCTGGAGACATTCCTTGCTGGAAGCACATCACTTCCCTCTATCACTTGCATTGGAGACAAGGACTCAAACCCCAGACCCATTTCCTTCCTGTCCTGTCTTGATGTATTTCGCTTGCACCTTGGGGGGTTGGTTGGTTGGTATCAGGTCTGGGATGGTGTGGGTCGGCCTGAAGACTCTACTCTCTCCATGCAGTTGTTGTGTATATTCTGTTGCCGCCCCCGATGTTCAATATGACTGAGCCACAAAATGCAGAGACATAAGGGCTGAGGATCTAAGCACGTGGCAAAGGAAAACCATCAGCAGAAGTACCAGAAGACACGCCAACAGCACTCTGCTTAGAAGTCCGGGTGGGAATAGTGGTGAGTTCCTGCTGGGAATGGGCAGGATGGAGGTAGGCAGGTCTCTCCTGCAGGTGACAAGTGACAGGCACATTCAGCTGCACGCAACATGTGACAAAAATCGCCTCTCTGAAGAGAGCGAATGCAGATTCCAGTGGGATCCCACCTACCCCCAGCAAAAATGGATAAGGAATGAATGTGATCAATGAGCTATGGATTATAATTGTTCTTTGGTGCTAGTGAGGCAAATTTTGTTTGTCAGTCTTAGGGACTTCATCTGTCCAGAGGCAGGAAGCAGTCTAAAACTTGGGGGGGGGGGGGTTTAACTGATGCGGCTTAATGTGGTCATTTGTGAATGCAAAGCCTACATTGACCAGAATGCTAATTCACCTTGCCAGTGGCTTTCTTCTGCTTGACCAGCAGTCTCGATGTTAACACTAATAGTGCAAAAAGAGGTTCGACAGGAATTTATAGGCCAAAGAAAACGTTATGTTGCATCTGCACTACAACATTAGCCTGCTACTACTCAGTTACAAGGCTGGGGCTTTCAGGGCTGGAAGTGAGTGGCAGGAGAGGAGTTAAGCACATCCTTCCACCTGCCTCCTTCCTGCCACTATGTGTGTTGGAGCTGAGAAGAAGCCACCAGGCTAATATTTATATGTGGCTGCAGCCATGTAATACATAGCTTGGCCCTCAGTTGTACGTATGTGAATTTTGCAGGCTGCCTCATACCACCCAGACTTACATCTTTCCCACCTGTGTCTTTTGAGCATTCTTAGCTGCATTCGCTGGGCCACGCAACATCTCTTCAAGCCCGTGTCAGAACTTTGGCTTTAAGTGCTCTCCGTCTTTCATTCCTGTATCTCTGAGGCTGTGTTGATCCCCTATATGAAACTGATTAAACGCCAACAGCTGAATGAAAACCACCAGTTTGTTCAACAAATAAATTAAACCCTTATGCAGCAAGCTCAGGCTTGGGGGCAAGTCTTTTCTCTTTTGTTTTCAGTGATTCAGTGTTCAGCTGCACAATGAATGGGTCTCATAGCAAGCTGTGCCCAGGACTGAAGTTTATTGCTAAAACTTCTTCCTACAATGTCACTCATTGTACAGTCAAAAGTTGATTGTTTTCTCCAAACACATCGAACAATGCATGTGTCGAGGGGCCAGAAAATAAAGCTCAACTGTCTATGGTTTTGTGAAGAGATTAGAAAGGTTAGCAGTGCACAGATGCCTCCTGAAATAAGATGTCCTCTCAGTGACCAGTTTCTGGAAAAAGCACTATTGACACAGTCAGTTTGGTAATAAATGGGCAGATAAAGACCATTGGGTGGTATTCAGTAAAACTTAGTTGAATACCACCCAATGTCATCTGTCCCCCCCCCCCCCGCCTTTCTGGCTGTCTCCAGACAGTGTGCAGTTTAACACTGGACTGGATGAACTTTCCTAGGAAGCAGTACCCATCTCTTGCCCTGAAGAGGTGTAAGTCAGGGTTTGTGCAGTGGTCTCTAGGCAAACATTCAGAGTTACTGTGTTATCTCTGCCCACCTGGACTCATGATAGATCAGCTCAGGGACTGGCACATTCTCCTTGTGACTTGCTGATGTCATGATGTTTCAGCATACAAAACTGGGATAAACACACGCTTCTCAAAAACAATAAAAATGGCAAAACACCAATTGGTATATACCATGCACAGTAACATCCTGGTGTAGACACATTCTCAGTTTGAAATCCACTTCCATCAGTTTCCGGTACAGCAAATGAATATTTGGTATAGTGCATGCTGATTTTAAAAGATGTCGTTTACATGAAAGGGATCCACCAGAATTTGGCAGGTAGTACAATTGCATCGACCTTTCATGCCAAAAGATGCCCATCAAGGCAGGGAGAAACAAGAAGTTCTGTCTACCAAGCCCAGGTTCTACCTCTCCTTTGTGACTGGAATTTAAAAGTGCTCAGAGCTGCAGTATCCTTGTGCACATTGAAGGCAGTTAAATTCAGATAGGTCAAGTTAGGGATCAAGAGATGGGATGATAATACAACTAGTAGCAAGTAAGACATGGAGAGCATTATTAGGAAGGATTAGGGAGCAGTTGCTGATGAATAAAAAAGAGAAAACATTGTGATAAAGGCAAAATTAATGGTAAGTATACTTGAACGTAATACAAATATTTCCTAATGCAGCTTGTACTGTTATGGTGCAGCAGCTGAGTTCTCTCTCTTAATAATGTTTGGTTCTGAAGTCAGAGGAATTGGCAGTGATGTGTCTTACATGTCCCAGGATTTATGGTGGGATGAAGGATGGGATAACAGAATGGCACTGAGTTCCTCCTCGAGTGTCCTCTAATTGCCCATTGCAAATTGAGTGTGTGCTTTGTTCTGTGTTCAAAACAGTTTTCATGCATCACCAGAGTCCCATTCAAAAGATGTCTCAGCTTTCTGTGCAGCAAAGACTTCTTGGTGAAAGGGTGGTTTTGGTATTCCTTAGCTTGGGCACGGGAAGAGAAAAATGTTCCTTCCAGGAATGTCATTGTATCTTTGCATGTCATGAGGCAAAGCTCATACTTCCTTGAGCCCCATCTTTTGTGTCAGGACAAGAGGAAAGGCCTGTTTTCTAAGCCTGGTTTAGGGATAAATATTAGGGTCAAATAGTCCTTTCACTCCATATGACCCATTCAGAGCATTGTGGAAATGGCATGCAGTGCAGTGTATCTGCTGGGATCCTAATTAAATGGAGGGAAGTGGTTCATCTTTGGAAATACAGCATTTGGTCTCAGGAGGAGGTGCAGTTCACTGAGAACAAGTACGGACCCTGTGAATGCCACAGGAGGGGGGGTGTCAACAACTAGTTCTAAGTGCATACAAAGCAGGGTGGGCTATTGGTTGGAGTAAACGAAACAACACTGGCAGCTGTCTCTCCATGGCCGAGGGTCTACTCTGGGTAAAAATTGAATATAGCCCGGTGGTGTGAAAAGTGATTGGGGATAGTAACTTTAACAAATGCATCTTGCTTTCTGCAAGCACAGGGATTGCCACTTTAAACACACCTTTCCTGTGTCTGAGGATTAATAATATGTATGAAGTTGGAACTTTTGCAGGCCAACTTTTGGGTTTATATTTGATCTGCTGCTGCTGTGACTCTTGTGAGGTAGCTGTCAGCGGAGGGAGATAATAATGCACTACTTTTCAGTCATTATTAGTAATAAGAGTGTATTGGACTATATGTGCTTCATATTTTGGCTTCCAAACTGTTCTGGACAATTTAACAATTTCCATTGCCCCTTCATATGAGATCTGTCCATTTATTCACCCATCCATTCATGATTGCTGTAGTTACTAACAATTACACACTCAAGTGGATGGTTTAATAATATTTTGCCTCACTTTTAATGTGAATGGGACCCTGTGTCTTGCACAACTATGGATTTGTTGTGAGACGTTAGGCAAAAAACAATTCACCCCACCCTTTTGCCTCAGAGCAATTTAAGGCAAATTATCTTTTGATTGGAGCATATTGAGGGGATATGGAAAGCTAAACTATTAAGCATGTAAAGATTCCCAAGACACTAAAGTGACTTATAGGCAATACTATTATTATGGGGGTTGGGGTTGGGGGGGAGATTGGAGTTTTTAAGCCTTGTGTGTGGAGCATATACTTGACATCTGATACATCCTCTGTCAAGAAAACTCTCTCAGAAAGCAGACAGCCTTTATGATCTTTGCCTTCTCCAGCTACAGTCCCATGAGCTAATGTGCCAGCAGGTCTTTGAAGCCGGGTGTGTGAAGGGAGAAGACAGGCAGACGATGAACTTCTTTCCTGCATCTGCTGGAATATAATTACATAGAGTTTATTTTTGCAAAAGGCCTACAAAGTGGAAAGTGAGCATGACATGAGGTAAAATAACAAATAGTGGGAGATCGCAGAGAGTGGATTTCACAGCCTGTGGATGAACATGATTTAGAACTTTCCTGTGCACTAGACTCGGGTCTCCCCATTTGCCTTGACTTCTCAAACTTGTGTGCGGTCATTCACCTCAGTGAACAAAGCAGGATAAAATCCCATCATTCAGATGCTTCACACAAGAGTACTGAATCCTACCACACCTTTTTGCCAGACTAAATTATTGCTCAGTGCTTCTAAGTGTTAAAGGGCACCAAGTTTTTCCAGAAACCTAATCCTGAGCTATTTGGTGTCAAATTCTATTGATTTCACTGGAATGTCTAAGTGGGTACATTTAGGATCTGCTGCCTGAAGCTTGCTTTCCCCCAAAGTAAGCCCCATTAAACTTAGTGAGACTTCCGGGGAAACAGGCTTAGGGCCAGGTTGCCAGAAATAACTTCTTTTTAGTCCACTATGTGTTATTAGATGCACCATCTTTTCAGATAATAGATTTCCAGGGTGAGCTCCCATCAAATTTTAAAACCCACTGAGATAAATTACAGTTAATATACCATATAAAACCACCACCAAAGGATTAAGAGCAGCAGTAACAAGGATTTAAAGCCAGCCGCTAAGATCAGCTTAGATATCAGAAACTGGCTGAGAGGTCGAAGTGAATAACAAGAAGATCCTTGTGCCATAACGGCATTCGATTTGGTGCCAGGCAAGCATCCTGGAGGAGGGCAGTCTGCATGGCCATTCTCAGGGTAGTCACACATTCCCCACTTCTGATGTAGACAACACTTGAGCTAGATAGACCAAAGATCTGAATCAATATAAGGCAAGTTCCTTGAGGGCTACCCTGAATGATAGGATTACTCTCTGTTCACATTAAACACTCCAATATCAGCTTCTTTTTCTTTGTAAGTTGGAAGGCAATTGTCAGAAGCCAGGTTGGGGTTAGAATGAATCTGTGTTTAATACTCAATTAGCACTAGCAAAACCACAAAGACGGGAAAATGTCATTAGGAAATTCCTTAACAGGGACCTGGTGGAGACAGGAAGAGATGCTGGAACCCTTTCAGACATGGATTCCAAGAGGGTGGAATGATTTTCATCATTCATCTCCATTTCCTTTTCCTCACTCAATATTTCAACTCATTTTGTGGGTCTCATTGTCTCTACTTTCAAGTGCTCTTCCAGGTGGAAGATTTTTCACATCCTAGCTCCTGTAAGTCATACATGATTAAGTGCACTGAACAAGATTAGTCCAAAAAGGAGTTGGCATCTAGCAAGATAAGTGGGGTAGAGCAGGGATGGTTAGAGGATAAGACGCCCACCACTGAACCCTGATCTCTCGTAGGCCACCCATCTGGCTGCTGGATTTTATTTTACAAAGAAAAGAAAACTGGGCTAGATGGATCTTTGTTTTAACTGGATAAATATTCAGCATATTCAGTAACATGTGCCTCAGATTACTTATACCTTAAGAGGGACATTAGCATCCTTGCTTTGTACATTTAAGCACATCACTGAATCCTGAGGGGTGGCGAGGATGATGATACTGAAGTCATTCATGAGCCAACTCTTGTGATGAAGATGCAGTAGTAGGGCATGTGCAGTATTTCTCCGTAGGATTCAAAGCCTCCCTGAAAAACTGTTTGGTTTCAGTAGTCTACAGCCAATTATATTTGGGAAAGCTTTGGTCATATGTGAGGGACACAGCATGTGGTGGAAATCCTCTCCCTTTTAGTAAACAATACTCCCTGCCCCAGTACAGGTGGCAGAGAACAGAGTGGGCCACATAGGGTCAGTGTTTGATTTACAAGGAGCTCAAAAGAGACCCAGGCCCCTTCACGTTTTGCGACAAGACTCTCTCGGCCACTATTCTTTGAAGGCATTGGATGAAACCATGCTTTGACTAAAATTGGGAGCAGGGGGAGAGGGTCAGGAGGTGGGCCTGGCAGATTTTATTCCAAGGCCACTCACCTCTCAGACCCCCAGCTGACCTCTCTGTGAAGCTCAAAGAAGAGAGAAGAAGGGGGCCGCACCACAATTCAGTAGAGTGTTGCAAGTTGCTAATCCTCACACAACCACGAAGCTTGTAGGGTGACCTTAGATCAGTCACACACTCTCAGAATAATGTACCTCACAGAATGGCTGTGAGGATAAATTGTGGAGGGACAATGAGCTCCTTGGGGTAGAAATGCCTGTATGCACAGACATGACCTCTCAGCCTCATGTGTGGCAGATTGGAGCAGAGATGTATAAGGGATTTCTGCGGCGCAGCCTGGAGAAGGAACCAAATCCTCCTGCAGCCGGCAGCATTTTTGGCTGGAAAAGGCAACTGTTTTTATGGGGACAGCATGATCTCACTTGCTCAGTAAACTCCCTCAGGCTGATAAGGATCTTGCTCCTTCCTGCAGCCGATCAGGCCTCACACAATAGTGTGAACCACCAGTCCTGCTGGGAAGAGCATTGTTGCCGAATGTGAAACACACACATACAAAAGCCACTGCCTGCCTTGGACTAAGTAAGACCAGGGGGTGTTTATAGACCTTAGCACTTCCGAGTGGGCGTTCTTTAACATACCAAGACAAAGGATGGCACAATAAGAAATTGTTCCATGTTTACTGGTGTCTGTTCCCTTCAGGATGTGAGGATCTCATTAACAGCATCAAACAATCCCACACATTTGGCTGCTGTGCTGGAAGAGAGGGATGCTGCCTCAGTTATCAGTCATCCTTTCATGTGTGCAGGCAAGAGGGAGGAAATGACAGCTGTTCAGAGATACACAACTTGGAATGGAGGCTCCGATTCAATTATCTCCATGATGGAGATAAACAGGAGGGTTTTTTGTTTTGTTTTTGTTGTACTACGCAGACCCACATTTTCAAAATGTATGTGGCTGTTGCTGTTGTTAGTCATACTTGGAGTAGAGAATTAATTCATTTCAGTGGGTCTATTCTGAGTATAATTTAGTAGAATATAACCCACACAATGAAGAAGTGAGGTTCCATGATAAAGCAGGTTATCTAGGGAATTAGAAAAGAAAAAAAAATAATAATGAATGAGCATATGGCATGCAGTAAATCTAGTTATATAGTCTTCATGCAGGGAGGTTGGTTTAAAAACAGGTGAATCTCCTTTACAATTCTAGGATGAAATGTGCATCAAATGAGCTGGGTGTTTTGTTTTGTTTTTGCTACCTACTCCCCACCCCCCTTTTTAAAGAGGTAAAGGACTCTGGGGTTGCGGCGCTCTTCTCACTTTATTGGCTGAGGGAGCCGGCGTACAGTATCTGGGTCATGTGGCCGGCATGACTAAGCCACTTCTGGTGAACCAGAGCAGCGCACGGAAATGCTGTGTACCTTCCCGCCGGAGTGGTACCTATTTATCCACTTGCACTTTGACGTGCTTTTGAACTGCTAGGTTGGCAGGAGCAGGGACCGAGCAATGGGAGCTCACCCCGTCATGGGGATTCGAACCACCGACCTTCTGATCGGCAAGTCCTAGGCTCTGTGGTTTAACCCACAGCGCCACCCGCATCCCTTTTAAAGAAGTAAATCAATGCTAATACAGGAAATATTGTGTATTTTTAAAGAGAAAGCAAATTAACTCAGTAGAGCATGCGACTCTTAATTTCTGGGTCGTGGGTTCAAGCCCCGTATTGGGCAAAAGATTCCTGTCTTGCAGGGGGTTGGACTAAATGACCGTCGTGGTCCCTTCCAACTCTATGATTCTGACACACTTATGAAAAGAGCTCTCTCTAGGGACTAGGAAAAGTGGATAACTGACTTTGGAATCCATCAACACTTTTGAAATTTCAACTGCAAATGAAGATCATCAAACTCTGCTGGCTCCAGAATCTATGGATCCTTGGATAGGCTTCCTCCTCCAGTCTGCTCCTCTGGGAGATTTCTCAGCCCTTCAACTATGTGTCAGATTTTTGGATGTTAATGTAGGCTGCATTCAACAGCATAAAGTTTTTCTTTAATGAGGCCCGGGTCAGGATGGAACCGTATTGCAGTGCCCAAATGGAATGAGAAACGGCTGCATCAGACACATCGTTCCAACCTACTGAAATCAACAGACTGCACAGACCAGAGGGACGATTCATTTCTGGTCTTAGAGCTCAGAGGCACCATTTTGCTTGGTACAAATACACCTGTTACACAGTTTTCACTTACTTGTTAACATTTGTACTCTGTCATTTCCTCCAAAGAGCTCAGCGCTGTATTTCAACTTCAGAACATAACTCTGAGATGGAAAGACTTACGCAAGGCTACGTGGTGAACTTCGTGGCAGTTTGAACCCGGGTTTACCACATACTAATCCAGCACTCTATCCGCTGTGCCACACTGGTGCCAACGCTGGGGAAGGAGCTCCATGATCTGATGAGCAGATAGGTACAAAAACAGATACAGTAAAGATAATTTTGTGACTCTATGCAGAGGTAAGGTAAGGGCCAGAGCTCAGTGGTAGAGCCCATGATTTTTGTGCTCTAAAGTTTAATAGCTGGCATCTGAAAGACCAGGGAGCAGATGCTGTGAAAGGCCTCCACACAAGACTTCAGAGAGCCATTGCCAGTGAGAGTAGACAGTAATGGGCTGAATGAGCTGTGGAACATAAGAGCCCTGCTGGATTAGCCCAAGGCCCTTCTAGTTCAACTGCCTGCTTTGCTAGTGGTCAACCAAATGCCTATGGAAGCCTTCCAGGAGCGCAACAGTGCTCTTTTCAGCAGTCTCCTCTTCTCCTAATATCACAGTCTTCCCCCAGGCTGCCCTCCTGAGTCCATGTTCCCATAATAAGAACCGCACAAAAGAAGTGGGACATTTGAAGCTGGCAGTTGCTGCCAAGATGGAACATGTAAACAGTGCCCAAGCATTCAGCAGAAAATGGAGCAAATAGTTTACAAGAGAAAGATAAATGCCCTAGGAAGTACGTGGCCGCTTAATGACAACTGCAATTACCTAGAATAAACTGCGGCATTCTTAATTTTAAGGGTCCTGATCCATCTTCCCTTTGAAGTCAATACCAGCCTCCCTACTCAATCTGCAATGAGAGGCTAAAGTGTGCCTTTTGTCAACACAATAAAATCCTTTGCCAGGAATGATTTCCATGGGGTAAAGAGCTAATGCAGCCAAGCAACTTGGTGGAATCTCACAGCTGATTAGAGTGGGCAAATACAGTGAAAATGCCACCAAGACACTTGCTTGCATTCTGTTTAATTAAATGGAGTTAAGCTAATGTTTACCGTGGGAAAAGGCACAAGGGAAAACACGATGTGTTTCTTTCTTCTTTTTTAAAAAAAACATTTTAGTTGCTTCTTTACAAAACGTCCAAAATGATACATAAAAATTAGAACAGTCCTCTTTGAAAAAGATAGCATAAACAACATGGTAAACCAGCAGAAGCAAAATCCAATTAAAAATAAGCTCAGGCTGCCAATGTTTTGTTTTGTTTTTTAAAAGCAGACTTCCCAGAGGGAGATTCCTGAGTCTGATGGGGTTGGTTGTGCTTCTTGGGGGATGAAATTCTTCAGGGTGGGTGACAAGCCCCCATGAAAGCCCTCCCCATGGTGCCCTCATAGTTCTAATCTTGGTGAATAAGGGAATGCAGAGTGCAGCCTCTCTCATGAACCTAATGTGCATCTGATGGCACAGATGTAGACTGACTGCCCCCAAACCAGCCATCTCAGGCCCTATGAGCAGCAGGGAAGGCCCTGTTGGTGGTTCTGCCTCTGGCAGTTGTCTGACTGGCATTGATCTGTGAAAGTGAAGCCAGCAGGGGTGCAACTACTATTAAACACAATATAAAACGAAAAGAATATAATCCAGAATAAAAGTGTAAAACCACACAAAGCAACAGCAAGCAGGGAGTCTCATCTCCCATCCCGCCAAAATGGTAAGGAGAGTGGGGGAAAGTGTCATGGGCCAGGAGTTAGCTTTGCCTGCTGAACAGCAGCCTGAAGGGGGAGAAGGCAGATTGACTCCATCTGCAGCTAATCAGCCTTCAAGGACTCAGAGATGAAGGCGCTGATGAGAACTATCTGGCTTCAGCCTTCTTAAGCAGAGCTTCCAGCAGCAGTCAGATGCTGGTAACAACGCTTGTAGTTCCTGGCCTGACCTTGTTTCCTTCTTGTCTTGACCCTTGACCCTCTGACCCCTGGACCATCTGACCACATGGATTGCTGTTCGCACACCCTAGGACTGGACCTGACTCTGGATGCCGACCCTGCCTTCAGGCAAGTATGCCTCAGAGACTCTTCTGGTTGGCTGGCCTCCCACTCCACTGAGCTCTACACAATGTTGCTCAGCAATGAGACTACAACAAAAGGGTTAATTCCACGTGTCAGCATAAATGATTCCCCCCTCCCTGTGCAGCTGCAGGCACCTTGTAACTCTCTTATCTGAGTTGCTGGTCAAACGAGCATCTAGCACTAAAGGGCTCAGGTTATTGTATTAATTGCTGAGGAGTGATGGACACTTGTGAAGACTGTTGGAGAAATCTCTGGAAACATGGAAGACTTTGAGAAAACCTCATCTGAGGGAAGTTGAACATCTTACAAGACTTCTGAACTTGGAGAACTCTGACAGTTGCAGATCTTAGTACTTGCCTAGTGGACTTTGGTACAGCAAGGACTTTGAAAGCAAAGAACCCTCTCTGGGCTCAGAGAGTAAAGACTTCTTGTAGCAACTGTTAGTAGTGTTAGTAGTGTGTTGTGTATGTTTTGCCAAGTAAAAGCTAACTCTGCGGTGAGCTTAACCTCTTGACTGAACTTCTATGGCACATACACAACACCCAACACTGGGCAAAGAGGTATGTCCTCACATGCCATGAAAACTATGTTATGATGAGACACACTTAACCGGGGGAAGTCATTCTGTAGGCGTAGAGCCAATCTAGACCCCTGCAATACAAATCTCATTGGATCATGGAACCACCAAAAGGGCCTCTTCTGCAGATCTGGGGCAGAGTAGTCTGGGAAGAGGCATTCTGTTCAATAGCTGTCACAACCTGCCTATACAAGTACAAATCTATATACTACTACAGCTCAGGAATTCTGACACAAATGTCCACAACTGGTCACCATCAGAGCTGCACAAAAACCTAGTCTGAGGCAATCAGATAAAACTAATATAACTAAATGAGGAATTTTGAGGCTAAGACAACTGATTAGCACAAAGTCAACTACGATAGAGGTTTTTGGTTTTTGTTTAAAAAAACAACTTGCCATTTTACTTGCTATTGTTAATCTATCATCAGTAAGAAATCCTTGCTGATATACTACAAATTACCTTGAGATGTACCAGTCAATTCCTTCTTCATTCTCTATGCAGGCTCCCCTGTCCCCCTCCTTTTTTTGTCTGTCAAGTTTTTCTCTTTAAATGTTTTATTGTTAGCATTGGTCCAGCCCCGTCATCATGGAGTCAAGATGAGTCAGATAAATAAAAAAAGCTTTTAAATCACACAATGCATGTGTAGATCATATTTTTGAAACTTTCGTGGTCAGATGGAATTCTCTGTAAGCTGCTTTTATGGTTATAATCAATCAAAGTATTAATAGTAAAAGAATAGCAACTTGGGAATAGTTAGATGCATGTCTCAGACATAGGGCTGTTGGTCCAGCTTCTGTGAGGTTTGCCAAACACATGTTTGAGATGCATGGCTGACAATTCCCCAGTTTCCAGAGGCGAACATCTTCTGGTAGGGAAATGAAGTGCGGCAGAACCCAGCATATATGGGGAAAGAAGGGAGCTAAAGAATGCAAGATTTATTAATATTTATCATCTGTCCTGTGTTAAAGAACTGTTGCTTATTCTAGAAAACTCTGGATTGTATAATATAAAAACCCTGTTAAACCCAAAAAGCTCTATAGTCAGATTTTTTTATTGCACTTTTGGATTCAGTGATTTTTGTTTGGTCAGCACGTGAAACTTCTTGGAAGACGAGGGCAGTATGGACTGAAGATTGGGCCTGCTTTCAGAGTTGCTACAAGATTTGAAGCAGCATTAGGCCGAGTAAGGTGGCCACCTCAAGCTGGGGCAGAGCAACAGCAGATCACACAGCCTACCCTGCACCCCTAAACAAGGGGCAGCTAACCTGTGGTCCTCCAGATGTTGGTTGACTACAACTCCCTTCATCCCTGATCATTGACCAGTGGGAATCCAACAACTTCTGGAGGGCTTGGCTATCATTGCCCTAAGGCAGGCACCCCCAAACTTGGCCCTCCAGCTGTTTTGGGACTACAATTCCCATCATCCCTGTCCACTCGTCCTGTTAGCTAGGGATGATGGGAGTTGTAGTCCCAAAACAGCTGGAGGACCAAGTTTGGCCATCACTGCCTAAGGTATCCTGCTATCCCTAGGTGTGGTAAAGGATGTTGCTCCATCACCAGCATTGCATCACGATTCAGCTGCTTATCTAGTCAGAGCACACGACTTTCCCCAAAGAATCCTGGGAGCTGTGCTTTGCTCACCACAGCACTACAACTCTCAGCACTGTTAACAAATTACAATTCCCAGGATTTTGAGAGAGAGCCATCTACTTTAAATATATGGTACATACATAAGGCAGTGTGTATGCCCGTGGTTCCCAAAGTGGGGCACACACTGCGGGGGGGGGGCAATTTTATTTTTAAGGGGGGCAATTTGAGAATGAGTTATTAACAGTGAATGGCCTTTTAGGCTTCCTCCACATGAATAGGAGTTCACTTTTTGAATAATAAGAATTATATGTCACAGGGGGTGGGCATCAGGATTTAGAGATGCTTAGGTGGGGCATGGCCAAAAAAAAGGTTGGGAACCACTGGTGTATGCGGAAGCAGAGAGGGGCAAATACTGTTCCTTAACCACAGGCAACAAACTGTCTTGAAGCAGTCCTGATTTAAAGGTTCAAAGGCTATGATACTGAGTCATTTGGCACTTTTTTTTTTTTACTCCTCATCCTCTCCGCATTGCAGGGCAACTTTTCCCCCCTGGTAAAATAATGGTTGGACACCATATGCCACTGGAAACCACAAGAGGGAAGAGCGCTCTTGTGCTTGAGGGTTTCCCACAGAAATCTGGTTGGCCACTGTGAAAACAGGAACCTGGATTAGATGGCTTACAGTCTGGTGTTTTTAGGTGGCTTACAGTCCAAAAGAGAAATGCAAGTAAACTCAGCATGTGCTCATTTGAAATAGGCGCGTATATTCTGGAAGAAGCTTCTGGAACGAGAAGCTGTGCAGTTGCCAGCTTCAGGAAACAGGGTTGTCATTTTTTCAACTGTCCACTGTCAGCAAGCCAGGCCACGCTCCCTCCTGGTCATTTGGCAACCCCTTCTATTGAAAACACAAAGTATGGTACTGTTTTGATGAGCTATCCCCGGGAGGAAGCGGGGAGGCTTGTCTCTTCCAACTGTGCAAGATATTTGGCCACTTAGAATGCCTATGGATGATCTAAAGCTGGCCCCTTCCAGGCCATAGGAGCAGAATGGGGAGTGGGCAGCCCTTCCCATAAGCTAAATAAACATATATTTAATTATGGTGACAGCTCCTGTCCTAATCTGCCCCCTTTAGTTGCTGAACTAAGATTTGAATTGGACAGCAATTGCAGCAATTGGTGTGTGGAGAAAGGAGTGAAGTTCCTGCAGTGCAGAAAATAATTGTTCAAAGGATTTTCAGCATGACACTCTGGGTTGATCTAATGGTCCACCTAGTGGTCTGCTCTGGTTGCAGCAGAGAATGTAATTCTCAAAGGAAATGAAAGACTGGTACCTTTGGCTGATCAGCCTTTGCCCTGCTTCCTCGAGCTGAAATTCAGGAGTCAGTGGAAGGGATGGTCCTTAGCCAAGACACCGTGAGGCACTATCTCACACCTCTGCATCAAGGAGGAGTTTCCTGGCTTGTTTCTCTGTGAGATGGCGGAATTTATGTAACCTCTTCCAGGTGGATCCTCAGCACATGTAGAACTATATAAAACTGTAGTTATTCATTAAGTCCAGTATACTGTCTTGGAAAGCATCCTGTTCTATAAGCTGAAGTGTGCAAAACAAAATAGTAGAGAATGCCTCCATTCTCTGCAAATCTTGACATGCTCCATTTTGGGACACTGATACATTCTCAAGATGTGTATACCCTGAAAACATCTGGTGCATAAAATCATTTTATTTAATTTCTTTTAATATTTTTTTTTATTAGTTTTCAATTACAATCCAATCATAGCCTCATTATAACAATACCAATTTATAATACAATTAATACTGATCGTTCAAATACTGAATTATATAATTTAGATAAAGTGGGCCCCCACATACCAGATTTGACGATTTTCTTTATTTCTGCATTCCAAAATCTTACTAATTTCAATTACCTTCTGGTCATAGCAATAATCCCTCATACAACAACTGCAATATTAATAACTTCTATTCGTGTTGGCACATTAAATGATTTATAAAACTACAAGTGAGGAACTCCGATTATATCCTTGTTCTTCCTGTGTGTGGCAATTATTCTGTCCGTTGTGTTTCTTCCTGTCCTTGTAAGATGTTATGTCTTTCTTTCCCCTGGTTGTTGCTGTTATCCATCATGCTTTGGGTGGAGGTGATATCCCACTGTTGATCCAGAAATTTCTCCGTTGCTCCATCCCATGCTTTGTTGTTTTGCAACTTTAACAACAGCTGCAAAAGTCACTGTCTCAGTAAATACTATCTGTTGTCACAATTTTTCCTCTCAGCCTGGGAAGAAGAGCTGTCTGTGGAACTGCAGATGACTCAACAAAGAACCCTATCAGTTCCTTGGCAGTTCACGGACTCCTTTCATCATCATCATCATAATAATAATAATAATAATAATAATTTATTATTTGTACCCCACCTATCTGGCTGGGTTTCCCCAGCCACTCTGGGCGGCTTCCACAGAAACAAAAAATACACTAAAATCACACATTAAAAACTTCCCTGAACAGGGCTGCCTTAAGATGTCTTCTGAATGTCAGGTAGTTGTTGATCGCTTTGACATCTGATGGGAGGGCGTTCCACAGGGCGGGCGCCACTACCGAGAAGGCCCTCTGCCTGGTTCCCTGTAGCTTTGCTTCTCGCAATGAGGGAACCGCCAGAAGGCCCTCGGCGCTGAACCTCAGTGTGCGGGCAAAACGATGGGGGTGGAGACGCTCTTTCATCCTTCCTTCCAACTGCAGATATATAAGCAATTATACTTCCAATTAAATTAAACCCCAAGTCCTCTTAGCGTAATTCAGTTCACTTTGTAATTAATAAAGGATGGGGAAGAGTCAGCTCCAAGTTTCCATCATAAACCTTTTGCAAAATAGAGCTTCCCTCCCTTTTTCCTTTCTTTACACACACAGTTCTGTTTGATGTTATATTCCATATTTATAATCCAGTTTCTTCCATCCTCGCTTGTACAAATGTATTTTGAACTAACATTCAGAATGGGACATCCCTATTTTCATTGGAGAAATCTTGGAGGGCATGAGATAGAAGTAGAATGATGGCATGCGAAGATGGTGTGCTACTCAGGGGAGAAAATGGAAGGAGAAAGACATCTAGTGAGGAAATAACTGAAAGGCTTCCTCTTTCTCTACAGACCTCCTTCAGCGTTAAGATCCGCAGAGGAAGCCCTCTTGTTCTTTCACTGCCTCCAGAAGCTTGGGGGTAATGGTGGATAAGAAGAGGGCATTCTCTGTGGCAACCCATAAGTTGTGGCACTGCCTCCTCACAGAGGTGCATCCGGCATCTTCATTATATACTGTGGCTTCATTATGCACGGGAGCCAGTGTGATGTAGTGGTTAAGAGCAGTGGACTCGTAATCTGGTGAACCGGGTTCGCGTCTCCGCTCCTCCACATGCAGCTGCTGGGTGACCTTCAGCTAGTCACACTTCTTGAAGTCTCTCAGCCCCACACACCTCACAGAGTGTTTGTTGTGGGGGAGGAAGGGAAAGGAGATTGTTAGCCACTTTGAGACTCCTTAAAGGTAAAGGTAAAGGGACCCTTGCCCATTAGGTCCAGTCGTGGCTGACTCTGGGGTTGCGGTGCTCATCTTGCTTTATTGGCCGAGGGAGCTGGCGTACAGCTTCCGGGTCATGTGGCCAGCATCACTAAGCCGCTTCTGGCGAACCAGAAAGCACACGGAAACACCGTTTACCTTCCCACCGGAGCGGTACCTATTTCTCTACTTGCACTTTGACGTGCTTTCGAACTGCTAGGTTGGCAGGAGCTGGGACCGAGCAATGGGAGCTTACCCTGTTGCGGGGATTTGAACTGCAGACCATCTGATCAGCAAGTCCTAGGCTCTGTGGTTTAACCCACAGCGCCACCCGCATCCCTTGAGACTCCTTAGGGTAGTGATAAAGCAGGATATCAAATCCAAACTCCTCCTCCTCTTCTTTTGGCAGATGCTGAAGGAACACCTCTTTACTTGGGCTTTTAACACCTGAGGTATATAGATTTTTTTAGGGCCTCCCTTCTCCTGTCATAACACCAAACTTTTGCAGAAATGGAGCAATCTTGTGGATATAATCTTTGTACGCTGTATTCACTGTGTATTCTGTACGCTGTATTCACTGTGTACTATGGTGGCTTCCATGTTGTTGTGCAACACATCCACGAACACATTACTTGTAAGGGCCTGATCACTTATGGCTTTTCAGGCAACCCAAATAACTCCTCTGGGATTTTCTTAAGCAGCTGCATCTTTGAGAAGACTTGGTTCAGCACGGCCCTGGCAGCTGTTAGCTCCAATGGGGATTCTGCTTGCTTGGCAAGAGAGACCCCTCACGTTGCCAGTGCCAAGACGTGATGATTAAGGCTGCGTTTTCTCCCCGTCTCATGCTATGCAACTGCTGATTTATTTCACAATGCTGTGTGTGTAATTCTTAGCACGCCGTCCAAATCATTGCGCAAATAATATTTACTTGTGTGGGAACATGCGCTTGTGGCATCAGGAAGTTTTCACAGAAATCTGCAATGAATATCGGGGGTGGGAGTAGAAAGTCAATTGTGATGTAACTGCAATCACAGTCTGCTGTCAAGACTCGATGACTCAATAGCAGATACAAGGCACCCTTAATATAAATGGATTGTCTGTGCTTAATGGTTACCAAATGTTCCTCGCTTAAATTTATTTATTGTTTATTTTATTTAAAGGGATACTTTTATTTGGAGATGCAGTCCTTTGTTTGAAATCAGAGATGTTGCTTGAAGAGCAGTAACTATGTCATGGCAACTTATTTGCTATGCAGACATCCCTGAGTTTACAAAGCTGGATGGATGACAGTATGGAAACACAGAATTGTACCGTATGCTGATCCTACTTAGTTTGATGCAACCCATGGAGTCCTGGCGAGATCCAGCATAGCCCTAGTGGCTAGAGCACTAGACCATTACCTGGGGAATTAGAGGTTCAGAACCCCTCTCAGCCCTGAAACTCACTGGATGCTTGTGGGGCAGTCACCATCCCTCAGCCCAAGTTGCATCAAAGGATAGGGGGCGGGGAGAGTGTTCCATGTATGGTACCCTGTTGTTGGTGGACTTGGGCTTGACTTGCATATGTTGTGGAGAAGAAACCATTTGTCAGGTGCAGCTGCCATGGCACAAAAGTAACCACTATATGTAAGATAGTTGATTATGTGGTTCTAAGAATATGGGAGGACCAGCATAAATTATGTAGGTGCCCTTTTCACCAACCTATGCTCCCTGCAAATTCTGTTTATGATCCATCTCCTATGAAACTAATGTATGCAGCTCACGTCACTTGAAAGTCAACTGGAGCTATTTGCTCTTCTCTTAGGATTTGTGGGATTCTAAAAATGCACAGATTTTCACATAAAGTGTGATAGATTGTTCCAGGCAGATGGACTGTATTAGTCACTAAGGGTATATACATATTAGTGGCTTAAAATGCAGTGAGATCATTTCCCCCCACTACAGTTCAAGTCACATTTGCATGTGCAGTACACGTCAGGCAGGGGACAAAGGTGTCTTCAATTGATGCACATTACCTGCTTTATTTTCCTACACCTGCAGCTTCCCCAAACTCCTATTCAAGGAAGCTGACATCTATTCACACGCTGTCACCTGCCCATGAGCAACAGCTGTTTGACCTGTGCAAACCTCAGATCAATCATGGCTTGTTTTCAAATTGAATGGAAGCTGTCTTGAAGGGAAATGCATCAAACAGAAGTAAATCTCAAGAAACTATGGATTACATATAGATCGTAGCTAACTTCATGTGCACCCAGCTTTGAATACCAGTGGTGGGAGCACACTGAAGATGGAGTAAATGGTAATGTGTGGCTTTTGCTTTCTGCTAAGATTTTATAACTCCCCTTTCCATTTTTTAAAAAAGTAAATTCTTCCCTGGTATATGATTACAAAGGAACGGTTGCTACCTTTCCAGACGGATGGGCAGGTAACCATAAAATACACACCAAAGTAAAACAAAATAAAAACAGTTTAAGGGCTGAAAAAAGGCCCTTGGTTATTTGACATATCTTTGGGGATACTGCCATCATGTGGCTTACTGATGCTCAGTTTCTTGCCATATTTTTTCATCATCTTGGTTCTCTCCAGTTCAAAAATCTTCTTGGGTTATCTTCCTGGATAAATGGGACAGAGGGTGGGGAAGCAAATACAAATAAACTTGCACAATCTTTAGTATTACAGGGCTGACTAAATATTTTAAATGGTTAGATGTGCAGCAGGCCCATGAATTCTGCAGTCTGTGAGGGCCCTGATCCAGAGAAAGGGAGGGGGCTTTGTAGACCACACCCCTGCTTGATGCATGCAGGCAATCCTGCGCAAGAAATGGTCCCATCACTAATTGTTTTTTTTTTAAAGGTAGCCTTTTCAAAATCAAATTCTTTCCCATTGTCCAAGGATAAGAAAAAAAATATTACTGTATTCATGGATTCTTGAAAATAAAATAGTTTAATCTTGGGAAATCCCCCAGCCACTCCTTGAAGCAAGGGTCCACCACCTCTCTAGGTAATTGGTTCAATTGTCAAACTGCTCTTTCCATCAAAAGTAATCTCGTGGCCCTTTAAGCTTAGTAGATCTGGTGTTTGGGGGCAGCAGAGAATAAGTCTTTTGCCCTCTAGTTCTATAACGACAGCCATTCAGGTAGTGTATATACATTATACACTATCATTATCATATACCCCACCTGTGCCTTCCCTTCTACAGGGTAAATATAATCAGTTACTTCAACCTTTCCTCACAGGATTTGTGTTCTGTATTGGTGACTGTCTTCATTGCTCCCCCCACCCCCATGAACCTATTCCTTTGAGGCGTGACTTGGTTTGCGCACACTTCCATCAGTTTAATTCCGCCATCCTATGCACGCTTACAGGGACGCGGGTGGCGCTGTGGGTTAAACCACAGAGCCTAGGACTTGCTGATCAGAAGGTTGGCAGTTCAAATCCCCCCGACGGGGTGAGCTCCTGTTCCTCGGTCCCTGCTCCTGCCAACCTAGCAGTTCGAATGCACGTCAAAGTGCAAGTAGATGAATAGGTACTGCTCCGGCGGGAAGGTAAATAGTGAGTGTTTCCGTGCACTGCTCTGGTTCTCCAGAAGCGGCTTAGTCATGCTGGCCACATCTCGGCCAATAAAGCAAGATGAGTGCCGCAACCCCAGAGTCGGCCACAACTGGAACTAACGGTCAGGGGTTCCTTTACCTTTATGCACGCTTACACAGGATGGGGTTTCCTTCTTGGCACGTCTCTTTAGGTCAGGGGTCTGCAACCTTTAAGACAAAAAGAGCCACTTGGACCGAAGGGGAAAAAACTGGGAGCCGCAAAACCATTGCGACATTTAAAACAGTGGGGAGTGTCGGGGCACACAATGCGCCTCCTCCCCTCGCTAGCATCCGCCCCGGAGCCGCGGCAAAGGTGTAAAAGAGCCACATGCGGCTCCAGAGCCGCGGGTTGCTGACCCCTGCTTTAGGTGCACAATCAAAGGCTGCAACCTCAACCCCCATTACCTGGGCGCAATTCCTACTGGGTGCAGAGCTCCCGAATAGCCATGGCGAGGATTAGTAGTCTCAAAGCTCATGGAAGCTTGCTTCTGGCTAGGCATGCAGAGGACTTCCGCCGCAAGCTGAACGGATTCCCCGTTTAAGGTTGCGACTGCTAGGGAGAAATTGCAGACACAGAAATATGCAAAGTGGTGGCGGGCTGGTTCTCAGAGTCGTATCCTCACCCGCTTCAGAACAGCTTAAAGTTTATTTATTATCTATTGCTAGATTGGTATCTCACCCTTCGCCCGAAGATCACAACACAGGGCAACTTCATAGAAATACAAAACGAGGACACAAAATATATAATAAAACAAAATCAAACCAGTAGCGACGGTCCTCCCCCCCCCCTCCCGCTCAACTATTTATGTACTGTAACCGAATTCGCCAGCACATCTGCAGGCTCAAAGCTCTTTAAAACTCCGCCCAAACCGGAAACCCCCAACCCTTTCCGCCCGGGACTTTTCTTACAGCGTCGCGACTTATCTTTCGCCGTGCTCCATTTCCCTCTTCCTACGTCGGGGCGGGCGCTGTGCGTGTCGAGTCGCGCCGAGATGACGTATTCAAGAGGCGGCGCCGTGAGCGTGGGGGGTCCTGTTGTTGTAGGTGGCGGCGGCGGAGTGAAATTGGAGCCTCTCAAACGGCGGGCGGTGGCGGGTGGCCGAAGCTGGAGGTGGGCGGGCAGGTGGGTCTGTGAAGGGCCTGGGGCCGGTCATGGCGCTGGGGCCTGACCCAGGGGGAAGATGAATAAGGGCTGGCTGGAGCTGGAGAGCGACCCTGGTGAGTGAATATGGGAGCCCCGCGGTCGCCGGGGGGTCGTGAGGGGGAGGCCTCGGGGAGGGGAACGGGGGGCGAGGCTGGGGCAATGAAGAGGTGGGGGGGAGGGAGATGTGCTGCTTCTCTCCCCCCCTCCACTTGGGAATCGGGAGGGTGGTGGGCTAGGATACCTGGCTAAGGCGGGTGGTGGCTAAAAGCTTGTTTTTGGGGAGTGCATTGATAGCGGGAGAGAGGTTGGCGGTGGAATTGGGCTGTCCCCATGTGTGGCAGTGCCCATAGGGCATCTATAACTTTTAAGGGGATTCATCGGAAGCTGGAGAGGAGTTGTGGCATGCAATGTCTATGCTGTGCCACCCAATGGCAGGCGACTTTATATCCTGATGATATGTTGTCTTGTGGTTGCCCAAGATAAGTGGGCAGGAAGTCAAGTTAGATCCTATAACATTGGATGTGAGATGGTGGTATTTTTGGAGATGTCCCAAACCAGGTTCATATTGGTCTTCATATTGGTGTATGCCCTTCAGCTGAATGGAGCCCTTTTATCATCATTGTGACAGGACACGTTTTTATGCTGTTATACTGCCCCTGTAATGTGGAATGCCCTTCCCTCTGCCATGCATGAAGCAGCAGCCATCATGTGGTTCACATGTCCTGTGAAAGCTTATCCTTTTGGCCAGGCTTTCCTTGACCCATAAAATTGGACCCTGTTTTACAAGCTTGAACCCTTTGGATATCTGTTTTATTTGATTTTATGCACTTTTCCATTACTGTTTTATAGGTTTTGTTCTTTTTAAATTATATATTTGGTACCTTTCAGCCAGCTGTCCTCAATCTTTGGTCCCTAGATGGTGTTGGACTACAACTCCCATCAACTCTGACCACTGGTCCTGCTAGCTATGGATGATGAGAGTTACAGTCCAACAATATATGGGGGCCCATGGTTGAGAAAGGCTGGTTGATGGTACATGACTTAGATTTTTGAAATATTAAGTGCTTTATAAACATTTCTAAATAAAGAAACCTCATGTCTTTGTCTTGCTACAAATCCAACTCTACTTTTCAGATTCATGTGAAAGAAGTCTAAATACTTAATAACAAACAGTGAGAGTAAGGCTTGAAAATGTACCTTATTCCAACCAATTAGAAGGATGCACCATGTAAGGTTGAAGCATATTTTTCTGGAAATGTGGAATGCTAGAATACAACAGCCAACACTGTTGTAACAATAGATGCTTTCTATAGAAAACAGCTGAGGCCTTCTGCAGGGGAAAGACTTATTATTAGCATGTATATGCTGTCTGTTCTTCAAGCTAGTGTATACTTCACCACAGCTGAAAAAATATTAAGTATGTGTCCCAATTATTGCACTGTTTAGCTTGTGTTAGATTGGCTCAAAAATTAACCAGAGTTACTTTAAAAAACAAACCAACAAGAAATAGATTGGCTCGGAATATAATCCAATCTTACTTTAGAAATTGTCCCCCAGCTAGCCAGCCCTCTGGCCCTCAGCCCCTGTGCTTTACCCGTGGGTTTGTACCCTTACTCAGGCTGGAAAGCTCTACAAGTGACCTTGCACCAGTTACCCACCAACCTTCACAGGTTTGTTCTCTCATCCATCCACATCAATGTGAACGCTTTGGTGAAAAGGTGGAATAGGAATATAAAAGTGAAAAATAATATTACACATCTGAATTCTTTATGAAGGTGCCCAGTAGTATGACTAAATAATTTCTAGTCTTGATTTTGCATTTAACATTCATAGTGAAATAAATGCTAAAAGTTTCTTTCTGAAGTATACATGAATTGGTCAGTAAGTAATTTTCTGTCTTGTATTCTTTTGTAGGGCTCTTCACTCTATTAGTAGAGGATTTTGGTGAGTATGGCAACTGGTAGTCTATGAATGATACCGAATGTTAGTCATATTCAGAGTAGCCTCACTGAAATAAATGAATTGAGTTAATTCCTTTTGTTTCATTTGAACTACTCTATGACTAACATTGGATATCACCTTGCTAATATTCCTTGACTGCTCCTTCCCACATGGTGACTCCTGCCATATCTTCTTGTAGGTGTTAAGGGGGTGCAAGTTGAAGAAATCTATGATTTACAGAGCAAATGCCAAGGGTAAGTTAGTAATCATTATATTGATTTGAGAAAGGCAAAATATCCTTCTGATGTTTGTGAATAACACATTGTGTAAAGATCTGGCCCAGCCATAAGTGCTTAGCAAAGGGCTTGGCAATCAGTGGATAAACAGTGCTTGGTGGCTGTGCTTTTGCTCTCACACCTCTCAAACGTGGCCTGTGGGGGAGATAAAGATTTGACCCACCAAATAGATCTAGTTTCCCACCCCTGCCAAACCTTCTGTAATGTAGTACATAAGAACATACAAGTTACTAGCCTTCTTAGAAGATAGCAGCATTCCTGATCAGCTATGGCTACCAGGTTAGTGTTTAAATACAAGACTGCTGTAGCTTAGAGTAGTACAAAAATAGTGAGTAAAGCATAGACAATTAAATGTAGATAACTAACTTTCATTCAGAGTAAACTTACTCAAATTAATTACCATTACTAACTTAGGTCCAGTTATTTATATGGGTCTACTTGGAGTAAAAGTTAGCTGAATACAACCCAAGGTCTATGTTAGATTGTAGCTATTTCCGTTGGTCGCTGTCGCTATTTGGGAGTATCAGGAATGATGCAATAATGGGAATTTGTAATGTGGTATGGTTGACTTTGTCTACTCCCCCCACTGATTTTACCAGCTATAGTTATTGTTTAAATGACTGAAGCTCTTAGGCTGACATGTGTGAATGACTAGAGAGCTGTTGAAAGAAATGCTTCAAAAGTGATGCAGCTTCACTGGTGCCCTGCTGTCTCTATTCTTTTCTTCAGGCCAGTCTATGGGTTCATCTTCCTTTTCAAATGGATTGAAGAGCGCCGATCGCGACGGAAGGTCTCAACTCTGGTAGATGAGACATCAGTGATTGATGATGACATTGTCAATAATATGTTCTTTGCTCATCAGGTGAGCTGACATGGATGAAGAAAGAAGGATGTCCCCAGTTGGGTAGAGACAGGGTTTAATGTGAGCCAGTCTAATACTTGGCACTGAAAACAAATCCCCAGGATCCGATCTGCAATATGTGAATTACTGTTCAAGAAAACTGCTTTTGAGTATGTGCAGAGTGTCAACTCCTCATCACTGAGTGACCACAGTTGACCACAGCCAATTTGAGATCAGGGATATGGCCTTCCATGGTGGAAGGCTCAAAGTCTTATTTCATAACTTGGGTACAGAATAGAACATCCTCGTATTCAGAGTAGGGAATTTCACCCTCCAGCCCTTGTGTTGTTATTCATTCATTAATTCCCAGAGCCTGCCATAATCACAGTTTCTTACTTACCTTCAGTTACTTAACTTATTACTTTATTTAGTCTGTCCATTTCCATAAAACTGCCCTTCACTGTTGCCTGCTTCAGACAACACATCCCCATAGTTTATCAGACTAAGGTTGTGATGACAGAACCAGGCCAGTATCTTTCCCTCCTTATGTATCTGCTGGTTTCTTAGCTAGTTACCTGAAGTATTCACTGAAATCTGAAACTCGCAGACAAAACCCCAAATCGTACAATTGAATTGATATCGTAAGTCAAATTTCTATAACTTGTTCAAGTTTTCCTTTATAAAGCTCACATTCTTTCTCTGCTTAGCCTGTTCAGGTCTGCTTGTAATATATACTTTCAGCATGATTTATGCTGAAGATGGAAATAATTCAGAAGAATATACTGAAAATGAAACATCTGTTAGTAGGCTCCTGTTTTCTTGTGGGCTGAACTAGTCCAAAGATATGACAGCTTTCTGATTCAGCTGTCTTGCACACGCCTCACTCACCATCTAACACAACTGGGGACAAACAAGTCAATACAGTGGGTGTTACCTGTTAGCACCTTGGTCTGCTTACTTCAGTGACTTTCTCCGTCAAAACTTCTCTTGAATAAGGGTGCCATTGTTACTAATGTGGTCTGGTCTGTGTAGGTTGATCTTTTTAGGTGTGTGGCCTTGCATCAGGGAGTTGAATTCTATGGCCTTTTGATTCCTTCCAGTTTTGACTGCGACCTTTAACCATTACCGTGCATTAAGGACCATATGTTTAGCTTGTAGGCATCAATAGCTACAATGGTAGATTTATGCTTAGTGTTGATGACTGTTTCATTGCTTTGTTTTTCTAAATGTTTGTAAATATTATGTTTTATAGCTGATCCCCAATTCTTGTGCCACACACGCGTTGTTGAGTGTCCTCCTGAACTGCAGCAGTGTAGACTTGGGGCCAACTCTGAGCCGAATGAAGGAGTTCACAAAAGGGTTTAGTCCAGAGGTATGATGCAGCAAGGTGCATTTAGGGTGGGATAATCTGAAATCGGGGTGCGGGTGGTGCTGTGGTCTAAACCACTGAGCCTAGGGCTTGCCGATCGGAAGGTCGGCGGTTCAAATCCCTGCGATGGGGTGAGCTCCCATTGCTTGGTCCCAGCTCCTGCCAACCTAGCAGTTTGAAAGCACGTCAAAGTGCAAGTAGATAGATAGGTACCGCTCCGGCGGGAAGGTAATGGTGTTTCTGTGCGCTGCTCTGGTTTCGCCAGAAGCAGCTTAGTCATGCTGGCCGCGTGACCCGGAAAAACTGTCTGCGGACAAATGTTAGCTCCCTCGGCCAATAAAGCGAGATGAGCACCGCAAACCCAGAGTCGTTCGCGACTGGACTTAACTGTCAGGGGTCCTCTACCTTTTTAAATCTGAAATCACTGTAAGCTTCTGATCTCCCCAAGTGCTTTTATAAAACATCCTTTCTTTGTAGTGTCTTCTTTCCCAGCCAGTATGATTTATCTCCATATTGTCTGATCAAACTGTGGTTGCAGTCGTCTTGCAAAACTCATGCAGATTATTTCTAAGTAAATTTTACTTAGCTTTTACTTGGAGAGTAGTCCTCCTGGCTAGCTGGAGTGGTGCCCAAGCTATGCCATTCTGAATTCAATCAGGAAGTGAGGTGGTTATTGGCATTTGGGGGCCTTCCTTGCCCGATAATGGGCTCTAGTGAAAATGAAGCTATCTTATCTTTTTGCTCTGTTTCCTCCCCACAGAGCAAAGGCTATGCCATTGGAAATGCCCCAGAACTGGCCAAGGCCCACAACAGTCATGCTAGGTAAGTGGGGTCACAACACAAAAGTGCTTGCTAAAAAATAGACCACATCTATTCTGACTTCTTGTCTATTGGTTTTTTGGTAGGCCAGAGCCCCGGCATTTGCCAGAGAAACAGAATGGGATCAGTGCGGTGCGAACCATGGAGGCTTTTCACTTTGTCAGCTACGTTCCCATTAAGGGGAGGCTCTTTGAGCTGGATGGCCTGAAGGTTTATCCCATTGACCATGGTAAGGGACTCCACCTACTGAGCCTTAGCTTATCTGAAAAACTAAAAATGTTGGTCTGGCTGCAAGATATTTGGAGACATCAAAAATATTGTTGTCAGCACCCATCTGTCTCGAGAGACTATAGGGTGCATCTCTGAGTTGTATGCCTGGGAAGTGTGCATGGAAATCCTGGGCTGCCCAGAGGACAAGAACACCCCTCTCAGCTTTGCTGATGTGGTCCAAAGGGAAACAGAGCAATACATTCGGCACCAGCTTGGCTGCAGAAATTGCAGGAGGGAGGCTGTGTTTGCAGTTTTAGTCCTGCTGTTCATTTGCTTGCAGTTGCTGTTTTCAGATGTTTTTGGTATATTTTATATTTGTTGTATTATTATTCTGCAAATTCTTCTGGTGAGGCAGGAAAGAAATACATTAAATAGTTGCAGTAAACTGTCTGCAAACGTATCTACGTAGACGGGTACATGTCGAAAAAGAAAAGCAAGTGGGCAAGGGAAGAGGTCGGAGGAAAAGTAAAATCTATGAATTAGCAAAGGTCTAGGAAATAGATGTACCTTGGGGAACTCATTAAAGAGTGGGACTGAATCATGACTGGAGGCAACATCATATCTAAGGATTTCTGGGTATATTTTGTTACACCTTGTGAGTGTGAGGAGAGAGAATGGGCAGAAATGCCTTATTCTGGTAACCTCTGCAAATGGTTGAGTAAGAGAACAGCATTAGAAAGCACCTGGATACAATGGGAAGGAGTGGTTTGTTTTTTAATCTGAATATGTTTCTGGGTTTTTATTTTCTGTAGATTTGATAACCTGTTCTGGGTCTCAGGGTTAGGCTGAAACAAACATCTTAAAGGGGAACAATTTACATTTATTTTATAAGTTGACCTTGCAGGTAGCATGGATGGATCAGAATCTAGCCAGCCACATGGGAAGCTCAGGTGAGCTCGTTCCCAAGGGTTGTTGTATGTGATAGGTCTTGCGATGGATTTCTTTACCTTAACCGAACTACCTTTACACTCCCTGTTGCGTATACAGTTCAAGCTCATTTAATCTGTTAGCAGGGACTTTTTCTTTCTTTGTTTCTACATTTACCTTCTTATTGCTTTTTCAGGTCCGTGGGCAGAAGAGGAGGAATGGACAGACAAAGCTCGAAGAGTGATCATGGAGAGAATTGGACTTGCCACAGCAGGGTAAATGATGAAAGTGCCATAGCATAGGAAGACCTTGTTCTTATGGTGGCCAGCCAGATGCCTATGAGAAGCCCACGACATGACATGTGCGCATTAGCAGTCTCCTGCTCATGAGTCTAAGTGAACATCATTCAGAGGCATAGTGCCTCTGTTACTTGGGATGTTGCATAGCTGTCATGTTTAGTTAGGATCCTGTGATAACTTAGGAGGGTGTGCTTCAGAAGAGACAAGTCTTTCTCCTGGGATCTCATGTTCTGTAGATCTTGCTTTGGTTCAGCTTTCTCTGGAAGGCCGTCTTCTGGTCCTAAGACATGTTGCACCTGCACTCCAATAGTTTTGTCCGTTCAGTGCCATACACTGTGATGTTAGCATTGTGGTGACAGAGGGAAATATACTGCTGCAAATACAGGATGAGTCCTTTAAAAGAGGCCCTGTGGATACAGAGTACACATGTTCCATGGGGCCTCTTTTAAAAGACTCACCCTGTACTTTGAATTGGGGCGCTTAGCACTTGATGCTGTCTTCCTGCAGGGAGCCATATCATGACATCCGCTTTAACTTGATGGCAGTCGTGCCTGACAGGAGGATGAAGTATGAATCCAAGCTGCATATCTTGAAGATGAACCGGCAAACTGTATTAGAGGCTTTGCAGCAGGTAAGTTTGGGATGAGCCTAGTAATTGAATCTCTTCTCTTGACTGCATCTGTATGTCTGTGTACAAGACTGATGTTGTTGAACCATTGCTGGGGCTGCAGATTGTATACATTTTTCACCCACTTTCCCTCAATTTAGAAACACCGGAAGATGACTTCTGTATGTATAGAATTCAGGGAAGGCCCTCTGTGGGCTGGCCTCTGAGCCTGGGGTGGGAACCAAAATGAATCGTTTCTAAATCATTGCTTGAACCAAAGTCTTTCTGTACTACATGTTTGAAAGTGTCACACTCTATTACGGCTTGTATTACGTACAAGAGTGCAGCAGGCAGCTGAGCAAGTAAGATGCTGCGCAGCCTATGTGAGCTGCTAAGGAAGGAGCAATGTTTGATGTGGGGAAGGCTCAGAGAGCTGTTTCTCTCACTGTTTCCCTCCCCCTTTGCCGAAGTGGTGTTTAAAGGAGGTTGGGAAGCACTTCAGAGAGTGGTTTGGCAAATCACTTTCTGAAGCGCCCTTCCCTCCATTAAACCTTTAATGAGCTGTGAGGGAAGGGGGGCTGTGGAGAGGGAGTGGGGTGTTTGGTCAGGTGGGGGAGAAAGGGTGGTGGTTGAGGGGTTGGTGATCAGAGTGTGCAGTGGCAGCAGCCCCATATAATTCAGTAATAGCAGAAATAAATAAATAGTGCAAGAGGTGACATGGTTCTCCTCCTCCTCCCCACTCCTGGCTGGCCTTTTCATTAAGGAAGCATGTTAATTGGGAACTGACTTCATTGCTTTCCTTCTGTGTCTGTGGGTTTTTCCTTTTTGTCAATTTCTTTGTTCTATCTATCTTTTTTCCTCACTAGCTAATCCGTGTGACGCAACCAGAGCTGGTCCACACCCAGAAATTCCTGGAGGCCCAGGCTTCTGAAGAGCCAAAGTCAGCAAACAGCAAGCCCCCCACCGCCCTGCCACTGGGGCGAGCGCAGCTGGTCCCCGAGAGCTCACAAGCAGGTATGGGGAAATGTAGAAGGGGGGGCTGTGGAGTGCGGAGAACAAAGAACCATGCTCAGAATGGGATATGTTTTTAACTGTTTGTAAGTGTATGTGTATGTGTTTTATCATTCTGATGTTTGCCACCCTGTGCTCCTTTGGGAGGAAGGGTGGGGTAGAAATGTAATAAAATAAACTTGGCTTATTAAGGATCCACTTACTATGTGAAAGCCACTGAGGGCCTGATTTTACTACTTAAACAAAATAAATAAATAATACTTTAGCCCAGTGATGGACAAACATGGCCATCCAGCTGTTTTGGGACTACAATTCCTGACCACTGGTCCTGTTAGCTAGGGATGATGGGAGTTGTAGTCCCAAAACATCTGGAGGGCCAAGTTTGGCCATGCCTGTTTTAGCCTGTCCCTTAGTGCAAAAACGGGGTTGCAAATTATAGGCATTTGTATCAGATTTCAGTGTCTTTGTTTGCCTTTGTTGGATTTGGGGTAAGCGTGTGGTGTTCTGGAAAGGAGTGCTTGCTCAGTGCATCTGAAAATGTCTCATTGGAGGTGTATGCATTTACTCAGTAAGCAAGCGTAAATGCTCTCAAATGGGAAAATAAAAGAGAGGTGTTCTTTCCAGAGAGCACTGAGGAGTCTGGAGGCCAGGATCAGCCTTCATCAACCCAGAGCCCCCCAAGCAAATCCAAGCTGGGCAATAAGCTACCTGTGAGCAGCATCAATGGGGCACTGGCCAACCCTAGCCCTATCGTGCAGAGACTGCCAGCTTTCCTGGATAACCACAACTATGCCAAGTCACCCATGCAAGTAAGTATAGGGCAGCTATGCTGAACACAAGTATCTCATTCAAGTTTCTGATTTACGAATCTCCAGTTGACAGTGACTGTTGTCAAGCTTTCTTTCACAAGCCAAAAAGAAACAAATCTTTAACATGAGAATTTGCCTTCGGTATTTGTTTTTTTAAAAAGCTTTCCTACATAGGTGTCTGCCATTGCTTTATAGGTTGTTCCACTGAAGTTCCTCTGACTCTCTTAGCTTGTCCATTAGTGGGTATGAAGTAGGAACATTCCTATGTTGTGAATAAATGGCTGTCAGTGGCTACTAAGCACCATGGCTGTGTTCTGTCGGAATAGCCATCTCTGTCTCTGAAGATCAGTTGCTGGGAAGTGCAAGTGGGACATGATAGCTCATATCCTGCTTTCTATGAGCATCCAGTTGGTCACTGGGAGAACAGGGTGGGCCATTGATCTGATCTAGGGTTCCCATATTTCAAACAGTGAAAACCCAGACAGAAAGTTTGTTAAGCTTTTTCTGTTGTTGAGCTTTTTCGGCAAGATCACATTTTTTTTTTTGCTGTTTATGAGTTATTTTAATGGGAGATTTGGCACTACAGACATGGGCTTAGAAAGTTGGTTTCTCAGGGCTCGGATGATGCCTGGGATATTTCTTTGCAAAGGACGGTTAGTTAAATGAGGGGCTTTTGAGGGCAGTAGATCCTCCCAGATTGCATTCCTAAGGTGTATTCTGATATGCAATGCAGGAGGAAGAGGACCTTGCAGCAGGAGTGGGCCGGAGCCGGGTCCCAGTACGGCAGCACCAGCAGTACTCGGATGAGGAGGATGACTACGATGATGAGGAGGAGGAGGAAGTTTGCAATGCCAATCCCGCCATGAGGTAATGGTGATTCGTTCTTCCTTTGCTCCTCTATAGGCATAGAATAGAGGGTGGGAGCTTTTCAATGCAAGTCAGTGATTATTTTTAAAAACCAGCATTTACAGTTGCTATATTTGACTTTGATTTGAAGCCTCACTCCCTTGTGAAATGAGATTTTAAATTTCAGAGGTTTGTTTTAAAATTTGTGTATTCTATTGTTGTAAGCTGATTTGAGATCTACCTGGTGAAAAGTGGGATACAAACTGTTTAAACTAGGGTTTCCCAAACTTGGGTCTCTGGCTGGTTTTGGATTACAACTCCCATCATAGCTAGTAGGACCAGTGAGCAAGGATGATAGGAATTGTAGTCCAAAAACAGCTGGAGACACAGGTTTGGGAAACACTGGTTTAAACAAACAAGCAAACAAATCCTTTACAGTAGAGACTCCTGGTGTTCTGCATTTTTTAATTGTATATTACTGAATGTGAGTATGGAATACTGTGGTGTTTTGATTGTTTCCACCAGACCTGTTATGCCTGAACTTTGCTGCTCCTATTGCCCTTCGATCATCTTCAATTGATCTTCCTCTCTTGTTCCCCAATCTTGAGCAGATTCAAGCGGAAGGGCCCAGTGAAGCAGGAGCCCCTGGTGGGGAGTGCAGATGGCCAGCTCTCCATGCTGCAGCCCAACACTATTAATGTCCTAACTGAGAAGCTCAAGGAAACACAGAAGGATCTCTCCATCCCCCTGTCAATCAAGACCAGCAGTGGAGGCACTGCTGTTGCTGCTGTTGCCCATTCCCAACCATCTCCTACACCCAGCAATGAGAGTACGGACACTGCCTCAGAGATTGGGAGTGCCTTCAATTCCCCACTCCGCTCCCCCATCCGCTCAGCCAACCCCACTCGTCCCTCCAGCCCTGTCACCTCTCACATCTCCAAGGTGCTGTTTGGGGAGGAGGATAGCCTTCTGCGTGTGGACTGCATACGCTACAATCGAGCTGTGAGGGATTTGGGGCCTATCATCAGCACAGGCTTGCTGCACCTCACAGAGGATGGGGTTTTCTGCCCACTTACTATAACAGGTAAGATTCAGTGGAAGAGCTGTAGCCCCTGTACTCCTGTAACTACTCCTGGAGCAGACGGTTCTGACTCTATGATGAGCAGTGAGAGAATGACCAGTGGTTTCCAGTTAGATACTGAAGGCATAAGAGTAGAACAAAAAGCTGTTTGGTAGGGGTGTGCTGATCCTGATTCAGTTCAAAACCCAGTTCAGTTGAGAGTGATTTGGAGGCTATCCATTTCAGTTCGGGGTTCAAATCCTGTTTTGGAAGTTTTCCATCTTATAGAAACATAGGACAATGAGTTTTCATGCTAGGCACATTTAAAGTTTAAATCCACCCCCACCCCAAGAAGGAACCATCTATGTATGTGCTAATTTTTGGGCAGAATTGGATGAAATTTGCAGGCATGATAGTCTCTTCTAAGAGATGAATCCTGCCAAACTTCAGAAGGAGAAACTGTAAGGACAGCTTTCGTTTAGAAAAGTTAAAAGGCTCACTTAATTTTTCCTGTTTTTTAAAGGGATGATGTTTATGAAAACAGCATTTAGAGGTAATCTTAGGATTGAAACCTGCCAGGTTACAGAGAAAAAGGCCCAGGTTTTGTTTTTTTTTGCTAGGCGTCTTTAAAAGATTTTTGTGTGTGCAGGGATGAACCTGCGGTTTGGTGGGCAATGATTATGAATATGGCATATATTGTGGAGGTTCCCCTAACTTCTGCAGTTTGTTGGTGAGAGCATTACAGCAAAGTTCTGCTCTTCCTTTTTCTAGAGTTCCTTTCCCCATCATTAAGAGTCTGGCTCATTGCTGATTCTGGAAGCAGAGCCAAAGTACTATCAGATAATCTTCACAACTTCTCTCCTCCTAAAGCATGTGTGAACTGTGTCGAAGCAAGGCATATGCTTATTAGCAGTCCCTATAGAAGGACCCAGTGTTGACTTGATGTGACTACAACCTTGGACTACTAAAAGCAGGAGTCTGGCCTAGGACTATGTATGGGATAGTTATGGAAGGAGGAGTATGAGTATGACCTGTGCTCAAAACATGTATTTAAACACTACAGAAGTACTTAAACGATTTGTGTATTTTCTTGAGTGTTAATATCACTTCCTGGCATTTCTGGCTACTTTATTTGATGCTGATGTTTTGTTGTGCTTATATGCAGCTGTGTTTTATTTTGTAAACTACTTTGGTATTTCTTTGAAATGAAAAGTAGTATACAATGGTTTTAATAATAAGATGAATCCATCCTGTGTGTTAGAATTGTAGAGTTGGAAGGGACCCCAAGGGTCAACTAGTCCAACTCTCCTGAGGCATTCCTCCTTTTTGCTCTCTTCTCCGCTGATACCAGATGGTGGGAAAAACTCATCTTCTAGCAAATCCAGTGAAGAGCTTCAGTCCACTGTCAAACTAGAAGAGAGAGACTCAAGTGAAGCAAATGACAGCAAGGAGAAGCCTGGACTTGGTCGGTCTGGTGATCTCCCTTGTGGGGAAAAGTATTCTCCTAAAGTAAGCATTTCTACCCCTGCTTCCCTCCCTCCCCAAGACAGCTGATGCTCGTTGGTAGTATGAGTTTAAGATGCTGCGGTTCCTCACAGTTATGCTTCCACAGAGAGGTTAGGTTGGCCTCAACTAGAGCCAGGGCCTTCTCGGCTGCGGCTCCAATCTGGTGGAACGCTCTGTCACAAGAGACTAGGGCCCTGCAGGACCTGACATCCTTCCGCAGGGCCTGCAAGACAGAGCTGTTCCACCAGGCCTTTTGTCAGGGCGCAGCCTGACCCCCTCCTCTGGCAATCTGCACAAAATTTTGCTTGATGGTTGCCATTAATTTGATTTTAATTTGATTTAATTAATTTTATAACGAATGTTTTAGAATGTTGGACTATTTTGATTGTTGTTAGCCGCCCTGAGCCCAGCTTCGGCTGGGGAGGGCGGGATATAAATAAAAATTATTATTATTATTATTATTATTATTATTATTATTATTATTATTATTATTCCGACCAGGCACCCCCAACCTGCGGCCCTCCATATGGTTTGACCTACAATTCCCATGATCCCTAGCTAACAGGACTAGTGGTCAGGGATGATGGGAATTGTAGTCCAAAACATCTGGAGGGCCGAAGAATTGGGGATGCCTGCTTCAGACAGTCCAAGGTCTATGAGACTGTGTAACACTAAACCTTGCAGCTTGTTAATTTCCTACATTACTGCTGGTGGTTTTTCCCCCCTTCTTTCTTGCTGCTGTTAGGTAGAACCACTTTCCAACATTGCAGCCTCTCTTAATATGGTTTCTGGACCGAGTACCCCCCCTCCTGGGACTACACACTCTATGAGTTACAAAATGGCCTTGTCTGGCACCAAAGCTATGAGATGTTCTTTGTGCTTCATGTGAGATTGTTCTAGATGGTGCGCTGTTTTTTCTGCTGACTTTGCAAGTCGATGAAACACTGTTGGGGATTGGGTGTGTTCATACTGTCCCTGTTTTGGCTCTGGCAGGAGCTGCTGGCACTGCTGAAATGTGTGGAAGCCGAAATAGCTAACTATGAAGCCTGTTTAAAGGAGGAGGTAGAGAAAAGGAAGAAGTTCAAGGTATTCTAGCAGGGTGTTTTATCTTGGGGGGTAATCATGAGATGACTTTCCTTCACCATGACCACAGTTTCTGATATGAAAAGAAGTCTCCAGACTAGCAAAATCAGAAGACATCATACCAGGAGACCATTCATGATGCTAAGCCACTGCTTTTTTGGCTGGGTTAGTAATATTTGCACAGTGCCTCTTGCCTGAAGCTGGAAATCTCATTATCTATTACCTATTATACATCTACTAAAAACTGGAGAAAATGGGGTTTTGCCATCGTTCTTCATTTGTGGGCACTGGTGTGCCACTGGATATAATTTCCCAAACTTATTTTGGATAAGATACAGTAGACTTAATTCACTTATATATTGCCAGTCAGCCACATAAAAGTTAACACTGGCAAACATTTTCTCTTGACTGCTTCGACTATAACTGCTGAACTGATAATTCTCTTCCACCTTACTGACTCTTCCCCTTAGATTGATGACCAGAGAAGAACTCACAATTATGATGAATTCATATGCACCTTTATCTCCATGCTGGCACAAGAAGGTAAGATGCCTGTTGAGCAGTCCTGGCATCCGGGACCGTTCTTTTGGTCTTCACTTGCATTTTGGAAACTGCAGCTTTGATTTTAAATCTCCTCCCTTTGAAGGCAGTATCCACAAAAGAGGACCTTTGAAGAGTTTCCATGTTTGGGCATGCTTTTTAAAATAATTCCTGATCATGAACTTGTGATGCATATAATGCTCCTGACTATCTAACCTGCCCTCTGGTACAGAATTGAAGACTTGTGTAGTTTACTTTGAAGGACAGTATGTCTTAAATTGCACCTTAAAGATGAATATTGTAATCTTTAGAGGACTGGCTATGGAAGCTTTAGTTCACACAACCTTTATGCTACAATAAATCTTTGGTTTAAGGTCCCAAGACTTTTGTTTGGCAAGTAAAGCTATTTCCCTAGAATTTGTGTTTTGAAGTGGCTGAAAAGGAAAGAACATTCCTAACCGCATAACAATTGTTCTCTTTAGCTAACCTTTCACACTCTCTTCCTGCAGGAATGTTGGCTAGCCTTGTTGAACAGAACATCTCTGTGCGTAGGCGGCAAGGGGTCAGCATTGGGCGTCTCCACAAGCAGCGGAAGCCTGACCGGCGGAAACGTTCCCGGCCGTATAAAGCCAAGCGTCAGTAGCACCGGCCTTTGGACAGTACGTTGTGTTCACTGCTTGTCACTTTGGTCATCTGGTGCACATTTCAGGCCCTACCAGCTGGGCAGTGCCCAGGAGATGGGCTTTGCACTGAACATCTCTGTTCAAATAATCAGTGTTAGTGTAATGTTACATGCAAATCCACCTGCATTCAAATGGGCTGTAGATGTTCCTCTAATGGTGGTGGACTATGTGGGCATTCCAGTGTAACTTTTCTCCAAACCCTAAGGACCAGGACCACTTGAGGGTCCTACTTAACACAGCACTTGAATTTGCTACTCAGTGTCCAAAATCCATCTGCAGTATATCTTGCAGTAGCCAATGGCATCCTTCAGAAGCTCTGTAAGGAGATTATTGGAAAAGGAGAAACCAAATTCCTGCCACCTTCTAGAAGGGCATTGCAGCAGGAGTTGGTGTGGTGTTGGGTTCAGTTTTCCCAGCAAAAAAGGAATTGGCAATGTACTGTTTCTGGCCAGTGCCGATGGCTCTGTGTTTTCCTGGAAGGCTATTATCTATTTTCTGTATTAAAATGTATATATATATTTTCTGAGCCATATTATCATTGTAGTGGACTACAGGTGGCCATCTACCCTTTTTCCAGGAATCTATTATGTGCATTGGAAGGGATGCTTTCCACTTGAAGGTCAGGCTTCTTTGCTCCTCCTTTGCAGAAGGTCTTTCAGTTCAGTATCAGTCCTGTTAATGTTTCTCTGGGTGGTTTCTTCAGTTGTTACAGGAACAGGGAGAGGAATTTCTGAAATGGGCGGGGGGTGCCCAAAGTAAGGACACAGTGTGACTTACAATTTATAGGGGTGTATACCTTGAAGTGTGTGCTGCTTTCTGTTATATTTTTCTGTTTGTTAGCCATGCACAGAAAAGGATCAGAATGATCAATCATACAAGATTATTTCCCCCTTCCTGAACTTGGGGGTTGATAAACTGTAGCCTCAGGTGCCCCTTGAAAGTCCCTTGGCTTTTGCTCAGATTATGCTGCATAAAACCACCTTTTATGAAGGTAAAACAATGCTGAGACAAGCAGTTGAAATGGGTGGATTAGTGTCATGATATGCTAGAAGTAACATAGGTATTTGTTCTGTTCTCTCTCTGCTATCTGGAACTGTTAGACCACCAAAAAAATCAGGTGGGTAGGAATCATGACAGTGGTCTCTCTGTGTGATTCCTCCAAGCATGTGGCAGGTGAAATAAAGGAAGAAGCCCCAGGAAAGCAGCTCCTTCACTGCTGCCAGTGAATGTGAAGTGACCCTTTTTTGGGGTTGTTAACACTTCTGAGGCACAGACAGGAAGCAGACTGTTGATGAAAGGGCTACTGTTGGATAATTGGTTTTCCTTGTATGCTTTTATAGTGAGAAGTGAGACAGGGCAAGAAGTAGTTGTTTTCTCAGCAGTGGGTGGCAGTGACCAGTGAGGGAGGAGTTATGCCATTAGGGTGGGTGATGGTGAAGGCAGAGACAGCTGGATCATCAGTGCGCAGGTGTACCTGGGATTGTGGACACTGCTCAGCAGCCCTACAGCTGCATATTCAGTCACCCTCTGCTGCTGCTACTTGCCAGCAAGGGTGTACAATCCCCCCCCCCCAGTTCTACCTCATTGCCAGTCTTCTGCTGCAGCAACAGGCTTAACGGTAAAAGATTGGCAAGCTGGATAATCAGCATGGCAGCTCTACTGCCACCACAGCCGACTTGAGACCTTCTTGTCTACTCCTCCTTATGTACATTGATTTACTCTTGCGTCCTGTGAAAATCCAGTACAAACCTCAGTTAGTTTTTGAACAATTTGGCTCCTGAACGCCAAAAACCCGGAAGTAAATGCTCCAGAAGCTGAATGTCCCAACGCGGCTTCTGCTTGAGTGCCGGAAGCTCCTGCAATCAATCGGAAGCCGTGCCTCGGTTGTTGAACATTTCAGAAGCCAAACAGGCTTCCGGAACGGATTACTTTCAACAACCGAGGTTTGACTGTACATGGTAAATGCAGCAGCGTTCGTATTGAGGAGAGAGACCAGGACCCACCTGCAAGTTTGCTGTAGGTTATGCTTGCTGGTAGTCATAGGCTATCATAGGATTTCTGGAAGGATTTCTCTTTTGCTGAAACTCATTCCATGAACATGTATAGTTGAGTCTACTTTTGTACTACCAGAAATGATTAGTGGAAAGCAAAGGAAGACCACAAGCTGAGGAGTGAAAGGACACCCAGTGATTCCTGAGACGGTAGTGCAGCTGACAGCAGAACTGCATTTGCTTTCTCTGAAAATATGTACAGATGCTGACTGTAGAATTATTATTTTTTATATGTTGACAGAATCAACTGTCTTTTGTTTTGTCAGTTTCAAGTGCTGTAAATACCAGTTCTGGGTCAGAAAATAAAATGTATACCCATCTGAAGATTTCTCTGATCAGACCTTAAAACTTAAATTTTGTCTCTATACTTGCAAAAACAGAAATGCTTTTGTCACTATACATCTTAGCAACTGCACCCTTGTGTCCTCTTTGTCTACAGGATGAGGGAAATCCCAGTTAGGAGTGCCACAGCTGTCTGCGAAACCAAAGTTGATATTTTATTAATGTTATAGGATTAAATTAATGAAATGATAGCATTATCACAAGCTTATGATCAGCTCTGTTTCAGCAGAGGAGGCTTCATCGAACAAGTCTAGTTGCATAGAGCACCTGCATAACTTCATTCTCCTCTAAGCTTCAGGAAGCTGCTCAAGTCTATTCCTTCAGTGTTTAGAAATCTAAGGCACAGATCAAGGCCACACCTCGTTTAATCCAGTGCCTCTGAGGTTTACTGCTTGGAATCTCTACAGCAATCACATAGTTTGTAGAATGGCCCGTTGTGGACAGTGTCCCTAGCAAAGAAAATGAACAGTTTTAGACTGTAGTATACTGAAGAAGATAATATCTTTGTACCACTTACAGGCTGATGATCCTACGGCTGAAATGACATTTGCTACAGGAGTTTTTTTGTCTTTCAAACTGGCATGATTTCTGCAAAAGAAATCTCTGGAGACGGAAAAGTAGCTGAAAAAAATTATCATGGCTGGAGGGCAGAGCACTTTCTTCCTTGTTTGTTCTGCTTCCCCTTCCCTAGCAAAGGTTTATGCAAACACCATGTAACAAGGGATTGTTTGTAATCCCCAGATTGTTTGAGAGATGGGGGAAGCTTTTTATCTTGCTAAAAGTAGTCAAAGATGCAAAGGGACATATCTAAAATTCTAACCTGATTTTCAGCATGAGAAAGCACCTGTCTCCCCTGTTGATAGATTACTGTAGCCTTTCTTAGTATGTTGTTGAACTACAACTCCCATCATCCCTGACTACTACTAAGCTAGGGATGATAGGAGTTGTAGTCCTACACCATCTGCAGACCTAAAGTTGAGAAAGGCTAGATTCATGAGAAGAATTTCTAATACTGTTCCTTTCCAAGTTTTGGCATCCTTCACCCAACCTTCCCCTGAAAGGCTTACCTGCACGAGTTAATGTCTTGTAGATGGGACACAGATAGATGCCTTTGGTTGGAGGCTTGCGGTTAGGCACAGGAACTAGCCACAGGACTGCCATTTCTGTGTACAACTCCTTTGGCCGTGACTCTGCAAGCTGAAAGAACATGGGGTCCCAGCGAGCCCCTTCCAGAAACAAGCCATGGATGTAACATCCTTCAGTAGGTCGCTGAGTTAGTGCCTGCACAGGCTGACTCATCACCTAAATTGAGAGGGTGGGAAAGCAAGTTTTCATCAATCAATCAATCAATCAATCAGTCAATCAGGTAAAAGAAATGTGCCAGTTTGAAACCACAGAAAAAGAAGCCTGCCTGTGGGATTATATCAAAGGAGTTTGTCTGTATCTGAGCAGAATGATTGTGTCTAGTTGGGGATACCTGTAGCACCACTCACATAACATAAACTACCAAATTTTAAAAAGTAGGGGTGTTCTGTGGTAATTGGGAACCACTGCTGTGGTGGTTTAAATGTAATGGGGGACTAGGAACTACAAGTACCTTTCACTTGCAAAGCTGACACTTGGGTTTTCAGTAGGGAAAAGGGTAAAAAACATCACTTGGTGAGCTTTTGATACAACATGATCCACTGACCTTGAAGTCAAAAGAGATGGTGTCTATGGATATGATAGACTTTCTGGCAAAGTTCTGCAGTGTCCCTGTTAGAAAAGCCTGTGGGAAGAAGAAGCCGCTTATCCAGAACACAGGTGGGATCCCTTTTTCAATCCACTTTTGCAAGAAGTCAATGCGCAGCAGCAGGTCGTTCACCCAGGAGGCCAAGGGCTTCAAGGAGGGATAGGCCTGTGGGAAGAATGGCATTGGAAGAAAGAGCTGTTAAGCAGCTGTAAGTCCCAGTCCTTTGAACTGCTATGAGGCAAACATTTTAAATGCAAATTAAAATTAACTCTACTTGGTCAGCCAGTAATCTATGGTGCTAAATTGCTACAATGTAAGCAAGAAAAAGTGTTTTTTAAGGTTTGGCTTCATCTGTACATCTGTGAAGTTTCAGTCTGGCTTGACGTTCCTTATGAAAAACTGACCAGTCATAGCAGCTTAGTAGTATAGAGGTGTTTCTCCCATTTTGCAAAACAACCTGCTGCACTGCTGCAACTACCAAAAACTGTGCATAGCACTCAGAAGTACCTTACTATTCCACATCTCCGGGACAATATTGTTGTATAAACTGATGGACATCAGTTCCAGCTGGGATGACATCACCACTAGGCCTTTGAGAGCTTTCAGCAGATCTTTTAAACTCGCTGCAATGACTGCCAGCAGACGATTGTATCTGTGCAAAATCAAGGCAGGTATTCTTGTTTTAAAAAAAGGCAAACTAATCCAATGCTGTGATTTTAATAACTTCTGTGAGCATATATGACTGCACTATTTGTGTAAACTTGGGGATATCATGTTTAAGTTATATGCTGGTTTTCAACAAAATTCTCAACATTATATCATATGCAGCTCTGTAAAGGCTGTTTAAATTCATTTCCAGCGTAACTAGATATTAATATGTCTGAAATATGAATTCTGGGATGGGGAGGGGGGTATTTGTTTCTTTCCACATTTCAATGTCAGAAAAGTTATAAATAGTTCAGTTTTCATAACCTTAAGCTGAAACACAAATTTATGTGCTGTGAGGGTAATGTAAATGGGGTTTGTCCTCAAATGCCCAAATAGGTGGGGAAAGGCAGCTCCTGCCTCATTTACCTGCCTGCAGATCTATTGTACCCACTTGCTCTCCCTAGCAGTTGCTCCTCTACTAGTTTCAGTTTACTAAACTGTAAACTCTGAGAGGCACCTGCAGAGGAGTCCTGCAAAGAGCTGGGTTAAAGTAAGACTTATACCTGATCACTTCCTGTGCCAAAACCGTGTTCATGGACTCCTCATACAGTACAGGGTATCTCAGCATTACTCTCTGCAAGTCAATGGGCTGAGGCACTTTCTCCAATATATCTTTTGAAGTCTCCTCCACAATCTAGAAAATGTATGGAAAAGACATGGAAGGAACAGTTTGTGGGTGGAGACCTTCAGAGCAGCTTACTTAAACTGGGTGAGAGAAGACTCGTGTCTAAGATGAAAATTAAATTGTTTCTACTCTGTAATTTGTTTCTGCTCTCACATTACATATGTAATTTATACTGCAGCCAGGCTGTAAGGTCACCTAACCTTTAAGGTGGGTGCCTTTGCTCCCTTGATATGTCTACTGTAAGACAGGAAGAGATCTTCACACAGCAAAGTAGTTCTGTAATGAGGACAATGCTATTCATTTAAAAAATAATAATATTCTGACTCTTCACAGTTCAAATTCTGTACAAAAAAGTGCTGAATTCTGTGATCTGTAGAAATTATGCACATTAAGTGCTGCTGATTATTCTTTTATTTGCATAACATTCTGCATGATTTTTAGTCATGGCCAAGAGCTCTCATTGCCTCCTAGAACTCTTATTCTGCTTCCTTTCTGAGACTTCAGGAGACATTGCCCAAACACTTTTTAGGTTATCTAACTCAGCCCTAAGGGCAAGAAATGTTTTTGTTTTAAAATGAAAGGGAAGATTCTCAGGGAGCTGAACTGGGCCCATTGTGGCATTCTGAGCCATTTCTGTTCTGCCTCTTGGTATACAGGCAGCTTTTTCTATTAAAGAGTATTTCTGGGTGGGGGTATGCACTAAGTTCATATTCCATTAGGGTAGCAGGCTTACAGACCTCTTCCCTGCTCCGCCCTCCTGCTGTTGATGTCTTTGGCTGAAGTTGAATAATGGCCCCAAGGAGTGCAAAAGTCTCATTCTGAGCAAAGGTGATGTTAGCATTGTCATGCAATCCAAATATCTCAGGCATGTCATTGAGGGGAAGGCTCTTGATGTACTGGATGTATCCCTATGGGGGGAAATCAACACGCAGAACAATGAGGAGGAATTTCTTTAAGAAAGACCAAAAGTAAACTACTGAAAGAAAGGGAGAAACGGTTCCAACAGTTATAAAAGAACACATTCTAATAAGATTGTTCACCTACCAAGTTGTGCTTATGAATTATTCTGTGTTTGCCTGGTTAACCTGTCACTCAGGGTTTCAACCAAAATTTGTATTTTGGAAGAAGTGTTACAACCCCTGTGACAGCATCATGCATTTTGTTTCAGGAACAGACTCATCTGTGAGAGATCTTCCCAAATCTGATACAGACTCTTAGAAAAGTGGTTCACTTTTGAATCAACCAGGCACATACAGAACAACACACTCAGACTAGTATAGGTTTAATTCTTTCTATAGTGCAGTGTGTTTGCCTACTAGTTTATGCAACTTACATTAAGGTCATAAGTGGTACTAATCTGTTTGTAGACACCAGATTCTGAGTAAGAAAACTCTGGATTGAGAACATCTGGGTTGTAGAAATCTTCCAAAATATTCATGATGCAGCGCCTGTCCCAGTCATCCGTCACCCGGCCTCCATAGTTAATCTCACCTGCTGTGTACTTCAAAACCTACAAAAGGACAAGGACATAGAAATGGCAGAGGAGGCTGTGGCTTGGGTACAAGAGGAGAGCAATTTGGGGCACTTTGCCAGCCCTCTTTTTTCCATGCCAGAAGCCACCTTGAAGAACGGAAACACTCTCCAGGGAAAGAGCACCCATGCAAGAGATCACCTGGCTGTGCATGAGTGCAAGTCCCTTCTGTCATGCACAGGGATCCAAGTCTCCACCATCTACTTACACACGTCAAGAACTTTTTTCTCTGGCTGGTTCAGCTACAGCATTAAAACAAGCACAAGCTTGGATTGGCTTCCCTCAACTACTCCAAACACATGGTGTCTGATGTTTTAATTTCTTGGAAGCTGCCCAAAGTGGCTGGGGCAACCCAGTCAGATGGGTGACATATAAATAATACATCATCGTTGTTGTTGTTGTTGTTAATATCAGACAGGGAAATAAGGGCACACCATGCTGAATGCAAGAAATGGATTTACAGTTAACAAGCATGGTAGCAATGGATAGGAGGGTGCAGAAGGTTTGACAGTGGCTGGGAAGACACGGCTAGATGGGCAAGGTTTAAGTAATGTTGTTGTTGTTGACAAACACTGACTAGTGATGAAGGCTGTGCAAAGGCAGATTATTTGGACCAGTCCAAATGAATCCAGTTTAAATATTTTGAGTAATTTAAACTGTACACAATATTCAGGCCCACTGCTTGGAGACAGATAATCCTGTCGCATCAGAGCATGTGGCAAGAGAGGCCTCAAGTATATTTTGCTGCAGCTGCTGTGTTGCAGCAAGTTATTCTACTGCTTCTCCAGAGAACTGAGGAGAAATGGTGAATATGTTCCGCCAAACGTGGAACTTCAGGCTATTTAGCAGTATTTCCAATAAGACTAGAAGCACTATCTGACCCTCTCCCCAAGTATTAGGTCACCTACATAATCCGTCTTCCTGGGAGGATTTTATTCCTTCACAGACATTTTCTCACACCCCTGATTTCACCCTTGGCATGCACCACTCTCCTCCTACCTTGTAAGGGATGTTTTCATATTCATCCAGAAACATCTTCAGCTGGCTGATGCAGATGCGCAGATCTCCGTCTGTGAACTCATAAGGAATGTTGAACCCCAGTGGCCCAAACTTCCTTCTTTCCAGTGCATTCCCATGGAAGAGGCAAAGCGAGAGGAGCAAGGATTTGAACTCCGTAAGCTGCAAGATGCAGAAATAATGAGGACATGCATTGAGAAAAGCTCTTATGGGTCCTAAGTGTCACAGGATAAGATGCTGCCACAACATTTCCATTAACAGTTGCTTCTAATGAGCAAGAAAGGCATGCCCCCCCAAATCTGGCTGTACACCACTGTAACGTGGTACGCTTTGTGCAAAGAGGCACAGTAGCAGTGGAGAGGAACAGGGACTGATTCAGAAGCTAATGTAACCAATCCCTTGGCAGGAGAAAGCTAGGAATGAGAAAGTGCTGTCTGAAAACTTGGAAAATGGGACCTCTTACCTTGGTACAGGAGTTCAGAAAGTCATTGTTCAGGCTTAAGTAAGATTTCAGCAGATTAGCCTTTACTCCCCGTGGTGGCTCAATGGTCATCTTAGATCCGTTCTGGAGGATGGACACTGGAAACTTGTTACTAGGCAGACTGGTGAGCCAAAGCCTGAAGTCCCGGTGCACCTAGGCAATTGAAATATGAGCCATGTATAATCTGAAACAGTTCCGTTCTACTTTTTAGAAACACTTATGGAAGAGTCTTTTCTCACTCCCATTAGAGAAGTGTTCCTCCATCACAAAGAGACCAGCAAATATATTTCTCATAGGAGGGAACAGTCAACGTTTCTCTTAAGATATCCTGCTTACTCCTGTGAGCTTTCAAAGACATCCTGCAATAAGAATGTGTAAGGAGAACATCAAGAGAAAGTGACACTTGCACTTTCCTTTACAGAAGCAAAAAAATGCTCACTGGAGATTCTATTTCATCTTATTATCTTGCTCCCATATGGAGCCTCAAGATTCTGCAACTAATCCCTACCTCCTCCACCTTTTTTGCCCAGCTTCTTGTTGGCAGCATAAGCATGCTCTGCAAAGAAAGTAGAAAACTCTAGAAAGATCGTGCCTAACTACTGCTGTCCCATCACTTTAAGAATTTTTCTACAGCTACCTATAAACATTTACATAAGGATCCAGGGAGAAACTTTATGGCTTCTGCTGACAATGCACAGGGAAGCAAAAGCTGAGGTCCATCTGTGTGTCACCTTGTCAGGGTTGATGCCTTCAATGAGTCGTTCCAAAGAAGGCATCCAGCTTGGAGCCAGGTGGCAATTCTGGAAGAAGACCCACTTCCCACGCTCCATAGCACTGCGCATCATGGCTTCTGCGCGGGGACCCTAAGAAGCAACACAGAATGACACAGTTAGCCACAGGTCAGTCAGGGTGGCTGTACTATGTCCGCAGGGAATTAGGGAAGGCAGAAAAACTAAGAAAGCTGAAAAAACTAAGAAAGCCAGGTGGATGGACTAAAAGGGAGTTGGTAGGCACCACCAATCAGCTGATTGTCAGAACTTGCATAACACTGTGCACTGAAACCCTGATGCCCATTGGGCCTTTTGTGTGCAGTGCTACACGGAAAAGGTCACCTGACAATGTGGCACCAGGTGATTGACAGGTGAGGTGGGGGATATAAGGATTTGGTCTGCCAGTTGGATCCAATTCCCCACCCCTGACTTAAGGGCGTGAAGGTCACTTAAAGCGTTGTAGGCTCTCAAAGTCCATGTCTGCCTGCAGGAGACACCCATACAAGATGTAAGAAGGAATACTGCAGGACAGCAAACATGATTAAGAGTTTCACAACACTTAACAAATTTATTGTGTCAACCAGCTTTTGTGGATCAGAGTCCACAAGTGTCGTTACCCAGAATTCCTGAAAGCAGTAAAGTGTGTGAAACAGGTTTGCAGTATTTTGTAGTGGGTGCTGGAAGAGCTGAATTCAGCTCCCCCCGGGTGAAACCTTGCACTCAGACATGAAAACTCAGCGGTGGACTTGAACACATCCACTGCTCTTATACTTCGTTATCCACTCAAAGATAGTAATGGCAGGAATCTACTTCACAAAGTTTATTGGAAAAGAGCTACAGAGCAATTAATGAGGATTAGCCATGTTTTAAGGGATGTGCAGCACTATAGCACTAGGAACTTACTTGTCCCTGTCCAAGAGAAATTGCAGATAGTTTCTTAGAAAACTTCATTTCTTCAGCAAATTTATAGAGATCAGCAGCTGGGTCTGTGCCGGGAGAGAGGACGAAGATAAGAGGGGTAGTAGCGGCAGATTCCTTAAACACCACAGAGAGGTTTGCAGTCTGAAATGGGAATAAAGGCAGAATTTTTCTATTAAGCACTGGTAGTAGACAATGGAGAAGATATTTGCTCAGAGTCAGTGCACAGCGTTTCCCCGTCTTATGCTTTGGGAATAAGGCTATGGCTAGACTTGAGAAAGAAGGCAGCGGGATGAGACACTATGAGGTGATGGTTTTGCCAAACATCTATCTGCTCACCCCTCCTACCACCCACGCTCAACTGCTGGTAGCTACCTGAGGCTCAATGAAGGTCTGCCCCAAGTTGGCAGCCACAAAGTCCTGCATTGCATTGGTGACTTTGTCCCCTCGCAGGCAACGGAGGACCAGCAACTTCTGGAAGGCATCTAACTTGGCGTCCCACAGGCCAGGCAGATGCTCCCTGCAAGAGAGGAAAGGGCTGTGTCAGGTTTTCACATTTCACACCGAAAATGTAACAGGCATAGGGCAAGACAGCAGGCTTCTCAGAGTGGATTTCGTGTGGTAACTATAATGGGATCAATTTTGGTGACAGAGCACACTTGATGGCTGTGCTCTAGCTCCACTGCTGGAGGCAATATGCCTCCATACACCAGATTCTAGGAACCATAGGTGTAGAATCATAGAATGCTGTTACCCTCCGGTCCTGCTCAGGAGTTTCCACAGGCATCTGGTTGGCCACTGTGAGAACAAGATGCTGGACTAGCTGGGCCTTCTGGTGTTTTTAAGGGGCTGGCAAGGTCAGTAACAAATCTCTAGCCATTTTCTGGGCAGAACTACCACTGGCAAGCAGCGGGGGTGAGGGATGGGGAAGGGAGGGCAGAGCCAAACAAAAAACAGTACAGGACCTACAACCCTACTGGGAACTTAAGGGGAAACGTCACCTGTGAGGTTCTGCGCTGTCAAAAATTGCTCGGAAACCATTCAGATTTGCCACAAAATCATCTGCAAAGCTGGAAAAATTCTGTAGGTTGGTCAAGGCCAAGATATCATTCCATGCTCTTTCGTATAACCATGCAGGAGCTGGATTGTCCCGCATGGTCTTAACTGCACCACCTGAAATTAGGTATCGCCATTCATCCTGAATGTAAAAAAATCACAAATAATAGATAGGAAGAATTAGACTTTCTGCCATGAACCATGGCCAGAAGTGCCAATGTATGGAGGTGTTCACCTATCTGGCCCACAGATGGCAGGCTTGTCAAAATGTTTACAGACTCTTGACGAGGGACCAGTCAGCATGATAAATTGTCGGGGCAACCATCACTTCCATAAGGTATGTTTGTGAGGACAGTTCTGCACTGGTCACAAGTTTAAGAACAAAGGTATGTAATACTGCTCCACCTTCCCAGAAACGTTCAGTGACATTACTTTAGTTTGTTAAGGATGCTGGGATTTGTAGTTCTACAGTTCCCAGTATTCTTTTTTTGGGGGGGGGGGGAGGTCATGTGCTTTAAATGTGTGTTGGGTGTGCTTTAGTGTATGGTATGGATTTGCCCCAGGAATATATGTCTGGAAGCACACTGTAGCTGTAGCCCTACAAGTTGCAACTGCTATGGGAAACACAAACATTACATGGATGTTTTCTGCAGCAAACAGATGCTCCTCTGCTCAAGTAAAGGGAAGTGGGTGCTTGTCATTTCTCCTTTCCGTCTGAAACAGCCTCCCATATCCCTTCCCAAGGGTCACCCAGTCACCTTACCCCTATAACAGATTTTCAGGGAGTTCATGGAGCTGCAGAGGGAAAGGGAAGGTGGGAATGCCTCATTCCCTGAATTCTGTTCCATTCACAGAAAGAGTTAGGATCAAGTTAGCAGGTGGTTGTCATACATGCATCTCTCTCTCTCTTTCTCTCTCTCTCTCTCTCTCTCTCTCTCTCTCTCTCTCACACACACACACACACACACACACCTGGCATAATCAGGTTTCCCAGATGCCTATATTTGAACATTCTGTGCCACCAGTGAAACACAGAGTGCCTTCAACTTATTTTAATAGGTGATGCTGCATTATATCAATGGGCTATGCTTTAAGACATGTTTGTTGTACAGTGCGTAGTTACATGCTTTGAAAAGCAGTCTCATAGCAGTTCATGATTGCACAGATACTTGCTTAAAAGGGTCTGAGGACGTAGTTTCACTGACCATGTCTATTTTGCCTTCGTTCATCATGATCCGGATGCAGACGAGAAACGCAAACATGAGCTTGTGCTTCTCAAAGAGGCTCCGACACACATTGCTGTAGAGGCTGAAGGTGAGGTACTTATTGATATTTGCTATTCGCTTCTTTAGGGTGTCTGAAAATAAGAAATCACAAAAGAACAATGCAGACAGCAAGTAGGAGGAAATGACCCACAATATTGCCATACACTTTAGCACTGTTTTCATTATTCAAGAGGACTTAGGCCCGCACTAGTGAGCCAGAAAAACTTCTCATGCCTCCTGTCTGGTGCTGGCATACTGAACACTGCCTGGAGAAATAAAAACTGCTAGGATGGCTGAAGGCCATTTAAAAGCCAAGTGCTTTGCACTGATAAGGATACCAAGTTAAAAGCTAGTGCTTTAAAAGAATTCTCTCATACCGAGCTTGACAGTAGAACAATTTAGATATGGTGAGGGAAGGGCAGAGGGCTTCAGGAACACCTGCATCTCTGGATTACATACTAGTTCTACAGCATATATGGCTGAATGTTGCCACCAGCATGATCTGAAATGATGACCCTCTTTATAGATTCAGCAAAGTGAATTTTTTTCCTGAACCCCGTACAGAAATAATTTGGGATCAAGCTGAAGTTCATTGAGATTCTGCAACTCTGGCAATAAGCTAGTAGGGGCTGATTATGATCCATAATGAGTAGGTGTACTCTTAAAAGGTTTGTGTGCCAATTTTATTCCAGCACTGAGCTCTACTGGATATTGAAGTGCAAGGATGAACAAATCTCCAATCCTTCAAAAGTCTGAACATCTTCCAGAAGAACTGCAAGACCACCAATTCATTTTGGGATGGCTTGTAACAAACATAACGGGATATAGCATTTGGGATCACCAATATATTACATATTTACTTTGCTGAGGTTACTATCCTATGGCTAACAACTTTACTATGCAAACATAATACTTTAGAAACTCTGAACCTTTGAACTATGAAATTGTCCTTTTAGTGTTGATCAGAGTATGGTCCCTTCCAACTCTACAATTCTATAGTTCTAAGTGAGACACTGAGGGGTTTGGGATGGGATTCTCTTCACACACAGCACATTATCAGAGGCACCTGCTCTCTCAGCGTTTGCAATTCCTGTCAGAAATATGTTGAGGAACCATTCCAATGAATACTGGTACATGGGATCGACATTGGCCAAGTCTGAGACACAGAAGAAGAGGATCTGGGTGCGGACAGCCACAGGCACATACTCCAGCCGGGTGATGTCAATATCCTTCTCTGTCTGTTCAGCTACCTTCACTTTGGCCTGCAGGAAATTCAAGACCGAGACAAAATGCACCATTCCACATTAAGTCAAAGCAAACAGCTGACAGGCTGCAGTGGAAGTGCAGATCAGTCACCAACCTGAATCTCCCCTGCTTTTAGCTTGGATGCCTCCAACACTTTGATAAGCTCCAGATCATCAACAGGGTTCCCCTCAGAAGAACTCAAGCGGTACAGGATCTGATCTTCTATCTCCTTCAGCTCCTGTCGCATCTTGGCATTACTGACAATCAATTGGTTCTTGGCCTCTTCCAAGTCAGGCCGCTCTTCAGCTACCACTTGGCCTAACAGCTGATCCTCTAAGCCACTGTAAAAAGAAAGAAAGTAACCACACATATTACAATTTGAACAACAAAGGGTCATATGGAATCTTCATGTTCTATCAGAGCTTGGTTTCAGACTTTCCCCAGCCGCAAACTGCATACCCAGCAGGGCTCAAATTCATGGTTCCATCTATCAAGATTGATGGGATGCAACCTCTAACTCAGAACTACAGGTGGGGAATAGCAGCTGACATGATTAAAGTGGAGGATTTTTAAGCCCAAGAAGAGTATCAGAACACTTGCTGGCATCAGCAATGAAAAGTAGAGCTGGTGTTACCTGGGGGATAGGGTGAAGTTAATCAGCGTAAGCTTGGTGGACAGCTCTGGTGTGTAGTGGGGATTAGGTAGGTTGGTGGTGATGTACATCTTGAAGTCCTCATGGTATGGAATGATTGTGTCTCCCAGCTTCAACACTGTGCTACCTTGCTGCTTATAGGTCTGTATATCAGGGAAACAAGTAAAAATAAGCAGCAACAACAACAAACATCTATGCAAACAGAAGAGACACAATTCTGTAACAGATAGTACCACAACGTTCATAGCCAACTCCATCCAACAAATTCATGTTGTTGAGAGTGTACGGATAGTGTGGCTTAGGATAGGCAAAAGTAGATGGTAATGGTGAGTCCAGAATGGATTTTTGCAGAATTTCTGGGCTAGTATCAGTCCACAACCAGAAGACAGATTTGCATGTCTCGGCATCAAAGCTGCTTCCTAGTCCCAGTTGGTCCAGCATATCAACACATATTAACAAGCATTTTTCTTTCCTTCATTTTATGGATGATAACAGGGGAACAGCAGCTAACAGAGGCAACACCAGCTGTCAGGGGAAGAAGTAAGCCTTCTCCTACCGCCCAAAGCTTCTCAACTACAAATCTGCACCTTTGTAACCCCAATTCACACAGAAGATAGCAGTTCTTAAAGATGAAAGGCATTCCAACATTAGAGTAGCCCCTTCACTCAGTGCTGACAGCAGAAAAGTTGCCAGTGCCTGCTAATACTTTATCAAACAGGCACTGAAAAATCAGGGGCACCTGTTTTAGCAGGACAGGTTCAAGGGCCGGATCCAGTTCTTCACCAACATTCTCCAGCAGGAACGGCTTTCCAAAACGAATGGCATTCTCCAAGCTGCGCAGGAAGTCCCGATCACTGAGCTTAGATGTATCTAACCCACTATCTCTCTCCTGAAAAACAGAGAAGGTGCAGAGAAACTCAGTACGGGTGATGTGTGGGGGCCTGCTTGGGTGAATGTGGAACAACAAAAGGAAAATTGATTAAAAGAAACATGGGGTGGGGGTGGAGAAATCTGAGTATAAGCATCCACTTTGTTAATAGATTGAACACAGCGAACACCCAGACCTGCGACTCAGCTCTCCAATGTGTGAAAGCAACCAAAAGGAACGTGATAACCACTTTCACTGCTCATATTTCTTCATGATAACAGTTCAATGCCCCGTTCTGCTTTTGCTTTTTGATCATGGCTTTTCACATTGCAAAATCAATACTCAGAATTGGCGGCTGAACCTTCAAACCCATGAAGTTTGGTTTTCTGCTTTAAAATTCTTAAACCATATTTCCATCATTTCATGAAGGAAAGAGCAGAATTTATAATAATAAATAATAATAATAATAATAAGAAGAAGAAGAAGAAGAAGAAGAAGAAGAAGATAATCAGAAGATTCAGATAACAAGGGTGTGTATCTTTTTTACATTTGCATTTATAGTTTGCAAACTGGGAATTTTAACAGTGAGGTGTAAACAACATGCCTTTATAGGAACATAACTTCAATCTCAGAGATAGGATGGGGTACCAAATCCCCTGGTACCACTGAAGTGGATTAATGGCTTTGCAGAAGCAGACGCCCTTACCAAGTTTTTTATCCATTTGTTGGCTTGTCCCTGGGGGTCTATGAAGAGAGTCCAGCGCTGAGAGAACTGGGTTATCATTCCATTCTCCACAGACAAGGTATCATTGGGTAGACCTGCAATCTGCATAAGAACACATCATTTTAACAGTAAACACAAATTCTGCGTACTCTGCCCCTAAACAAAACTGCACTGGCAATAGCATATGTTCTGCAGCAAGGAAAATGAATTTAGGTAACCTGTGCAAAATATGTCAATCAAGCAAATTTTCCATAATTTAACCTTCTGCTAGCAGAGAAGAGGACAAGGTGAGGTGTGCAGTCCAACCCATTGTATAGTTATTCTGTGATTCACTTCTTCTTGATTTCTGTCTACAATGGAATTAGGGCCCAGGAAACCAAAGCCATGTCCACATAGCTAGGATTCAGCCCCACAAGTTAAAGTTATTCAAAGCATGGGAACACATTTCAAAACAATTCAGTCAGTGTATACTGTTAAAATTACCTGCCACGATCGGATTTTCACTGGGTCTCCAAGTGTGCCTATCAGGTTTGGTTCTTTTGTGTGTGGAACATTATACGTCTCAAGCTTACTTATCCATTCATCATAAAGTGAATTGCGGTATTGACCCTGCAAAGGAAAACTAAGCATCACTGATATTAAATCAGTATTACAGTTAGCTAAATTAGGCCAACATGCTGAAAAAGAGCATTGAGGCCCACATGCTTAGCTGTTCCAATGGATTGTCTAGCATCTTGTTCACACAGTAGCCAACAACATACCTATGGGAAGCTCACAGGACACGAGCACAACAGCACTCCCCCCACTTGTGCTCCCAGGCAACTGGTATTTAGCAGTTCATCACTGGTTGGTGCAGTGGGGTGATGCCATCCTCCCAACGCTGGTGCTGCTGTTTACAGTGTGGTGATGGGACAAGGCAATGGTGAGGTTGGGGCTACTCTGGTGCTCCTGCTGGGGAGCCTGTGAAGCCCCAGCCCTGTGGCTATCCTGCCCCTGCACTGTCCTGTTATGTGGCAGCAATGCTGGTGTCAGCAGGGTGGTTCAGCCCACTGTGCAAACCACTTCTGTACACAGCCATCGTGACTAGTAGCCACTGACTGCTTTCTCCTTCATGGATTTATCAACATCTCTTTCAAAACCACTCAAGTTGGTGGCCTTTACTGCATCACATGGTGGTGAAAGAGGACTTCCTTTGGTCTTTCCTAAATTGTCCAAAATACAGCTTCAATGGATGACTGGGTTCAAGTATTAAGAGGGAAGGAGAAAGAATTCTCTCTATCCACTTTCATCTACACCCTGGATAATTTTCTATACTTCTATCATGTCCTGCTCCTTACTTGTATGTTTTTTCTAAACTAAACTGTTCCAGCCCCGTCCTAATTTTGGTTTCCCTTTTCTGCACCTTTTCCAGGTCTACAATAGCCTTCTTGAGATGAAGCAATGAGAACTGTACATAACAGTCCATGTGTGGCTGCACATCAATTTTTATAAGGGCATAATGATATTGGAAATTTTATTTTCACTCCCTTCCCTAAATGAGCCCAAATATGGAATTCCTCTTTTTATATAGCTACTGCACACTTGGGTTGGCATTTTCGTTAATCTATCTACCTTGACAAAGAATTATTTCCTGGACAGTGACTGCCAATTCAGGCCCCACTAGCACATAGGTGAAGTTAAGTTTTTAAAAACCCAATATGCATCACTTTATACCTGTTAACTATCAATTGCACTGGCTGTTTCTCTTGTGGGACAGATTTAGTAAGTAGGAGAGGATGTATGAATTACAGTTATCCTTCCAGTCTCCCCATGTGTTTGGGATTTAAATGTTTAGAATAATCAGCTTAGTGTTTGCACTTAGAAAGCTAGCTGGTCAGAGTTTCAGATTACCATCCCTTGGCAGAAAAAATAAAAGCTAAGGAAAGGCTGCAAAACCTATTTGAATCCAGTTTTGAAGCAAGCTCGCTTCCCCCTTTATAGTTACCACACTTGGAAAAATAATCAAAACAAAAACTGTAAAGTAAGTGAAAAATAGCGCTTACTTAAAGTCTTGCACTCATCTTCAACAAGCACCAGCAAAAACAATGCAGGTAAAAATACTTCTAGGTTACAAAATTCATAGTTATCTTATAAGATTCAACTATGTCTGCACATGGGGAGAACACAGACAGACAACTATCTCCATCAAAAGCATGGTGCAAAAGGACAAAGAGAGAGAGAGCAACATATGTCTCATTTCTTCCTGCCACTGGAAACAGGGGAAATGACATCACACAGAGCTCTCTCTCCACCAGTTACATTCCTATGGTCTAAGACTGCCCATTTAGTAATTAATAGCTCTGTGGCCATTGGCCCCCGGACTTACTAACTAACAAGAATATGCACTGATAGATTTTGACTGCAACTATCCCAGTTTCAACACTTAGATGTTTGACAATTCAGCACTATGCCACTATGGTTTAGCTACAATGTGGGATGCAGCAAGAATTTGACCCAGAAACATATTTTTTCTTGGGGAACTTATTCTGTACCAGAACTAAATCAAGACACTGCTCAGGTATTCTGGAAAATAAAATATTTTTCCTACTCACTGTAAAAGGGCCCATGTATGCTATAAAGCCAGCTGATGCTAATACATCCCCTGCAATATTGTTAATCATATAATCGAGGTTCTGGACTGTTTCCTGCCAGCGTATCCTTTCATCAGCCAGGCCATTAATCAACTGGAGAAAAGAAAGACTGACATTAGTTTCTTTCTCAAAGAAGCTCCACCAAACCCTAGCAGAAAATGCCGCAGGAAAACAGTGACTGGGACTGCCCACCTAAGCCCAACTACTGATATATGGGAAATGAAAAAGCAGGTTTGACTCTCTGCTGTGATTAAGGCCACAAAATTACTATCAAAGAGGATTTGGTAAACTTACTCGGGCGGACATAATTGTCAGAAGAAATTGGTGATTTTACTAGTATTCCCTCCCCCCCCCCCCGAGTTTCTGGATTGCAACTTGGAGATTGTGTCTGTCTCTTTAACAGCTCTGCTGATGTGAAACAAAAGAAAGCTGTTTCTTCGCCCCCAGTTCTTTCCTTCAGCCTCTGCTCCTGTCTTCCATCTTGCCCCAACAAGTGGCAGGTGAGGCCTGGTGAAGGGAATGGGGGAGGAGACTCCACAGTTTTGGCCATGGCCCTTACCTTGTCAGCCCGACCCAGTCTCTGCTCACACTGATCACACTTCATCTCGAGTTCCTCTTTTGTGGCCAGAGTACCTTGGTATTTGGCCTGCAGGTTGGCAATGCCATCTTCCACCTCTCGAAGACGCTCCTTGGCCTCATCCAGAATCTTCTGTGTGGCCTGGAGGTCTTCTTCAGCCTCCCTCAAGGCTTGCTGAGGAGAGAGAGAAATTTTTGTGAATGTCAAGTTCTGCCATAATTCCAAGGAAAATAATTGTGGTTAGCAGCAATGGGGGCAGGCAGAGGCTCCATTCCGTTTTAGGTGTACATGCAATAACTTTGAAGAAGTACTGCTGTAGTTCTTACTCGTTTTGGCTCCACAGCTTTTGCCACGAAGTGATACTTATGCATGGCCCTGACCCACTGGCAGATAGATGTGCAGGCTTTGGACACTTTGGCTATGGCTGCTGGCTGAAATTCTTCACTGTCGATATATGGCTGGATCAACTTAATTACTGAATCTGCAATGTTATCCTGAAAGGGTTAAAGAAGAGATTATGAGTGCTGGGAGCATCAAGGTCTGAGACATCAGGGGAGTCAGCTGTGAGGCAGAACAAAACCCCATGGCAAAAATTCATCAGTGTGGCAGGAAAAGCAAACTCCCAATTGTGCACTCCCTTCTCTGTTTCTAGCTTCAAGCCAAGCTTATGCATTGCTTGTTCATTCCTTCAAGATGGCTTTTATTACTGCAAGGCAATGTGTTTGGTTTGTGGGCAATACAAGCTATCATTACCTCCCCGAAAAGTGGAAGGAAAGGAAACCATTTATTTTCATCTGCTGGTTCAGGCCAAGAATCAAAAGGTAAGTAGGCCAAGGAGTGTCCAGTGACTAATCACAGTCAAAAGGACAGCTGAGTATTTCTCGCATCACATCCCTTAATTGGGAACATCATCACTGACATTTGCTTCATAGCCAGCTTGTGACTACAGATAGATGCATGGTCCATGTTTTACGCAACCTTAACCTGGGAATAAATTGAGCCATTTCCTCTCAAAATTGGGAAGTAGATGAACTTGACCTGCTTTCCCCATTTCATAGCCAGGGATTGCTTGCACACCTCCCAGATCCCTGGCTGTCAAATGATAGCTTTGTGTGGCTAAGAGAACTCTCCCCTGGCTAAGGGAAGCATCTGGGACAAGCAGGCTTCACCTTGTAAAACCCTTTAGCCTGAAGGATTCTCTGCAGATATAAGGTGTTTATTCCCACCAGCAGTTTCACTGGGTGTGGCTTCTTTCAACCCCTCTGTTTAACTGAATTGTTGTTTAATTGCTACATTTAATGGAATAAGGTACTATAAAGGGGTTGCCCCTCCTAAGAAATGTGGGGTGGTTGGTCTCCAACAGGGGCTATACAGTACCTGTGAAAACTAATCTTGGGGGCAGGAGACGACTGGAGCAACAGGGTCCCCTGTGAGTAGTGGCATTTCCACCTTGCCCCTACATAAAATCATTTTTCAGGTGCATCTTTTCAAAGCAGCCCTGATGGGCATCAATGGAGACGACTGCTTTGAAAGATTTCACTGTCACCAAATGCTTCCTTACCAGGAAAAGCCCTTGCTGAACTTCTCCTGGCTGTGTTTTTGGGATTTGTGGCATGGTTGGGAGGATATTAAACAAGAGTTCTTGTCACCCTTGGATTTTAATCTACTCCAGAGAAGAATCTCAGGATTTGCAAGGATGGCTGCTTCTCTGAAACGCACACCGTGAGACCCTGGAGCTCATATCCAGGCTTGAGCCAAAAGAAAATAAAGTGGGGAAATGGTAGATGCCCCCTCCCTCCCTCCCTCCCTCCCTGCCTGCCTGCCTCCCTCCCTGCCAAATACATCAGATTAGGTGAGGTGGTGAGGGGAGTAAAAAGGGGCATCCAGAAATCCCTACTCAGAGATGTAGCATATTGGATGTATTATTTCTCTGAAATATATGCCCATTAACTAATTAAATTGAGCTTTACTAGCACAAACCAAAAAGCTATGAGAGAAAAGCATTTGATTGACTAGATGGCAAGCTTAAGTCTCACAATTATGCCAGCTGCACTAGTACTTAGGCTTGCCCTTTTCTTTTTTACTAGCCCTCGCTCCTGAGCTTTTAATAACAACTCCCTCTGTAGGAACAGGAGAAGCCAAGACAGTTTTATTCTGGTCAGCATGGAAGAGAGAGAATGACTGACTACTATGGTACTTACCTTATCATATTTAAACAAGCTTTCAAGAAATTTCCCTGGGTCCTGAAGAAGGACTTTGCCGGGTTCCCAATAGTCATCTAACTTGGAACCTAGTTTCTCTCCTGCCACTTTCTTGGGCTTGATGCCCTTCATAATGCAGACAGCTTCAATCACCATCTTCACTCCAAGTGGAGGACGCTGCATCGCTCGCACCTAGTTGGAAACACGGGGGGAAGAAGTGGATCAGTAATTCAGTATAATGCCACATCTGCTGGAGGGCATTCCTAACTATCCTGGAGTCCAGTACTGAGGCATGAAATAAATCAAGATTAGAATATGGTCTTTAAAAGAGCACCACCATTCATAAAGCTGAGCACCCTTTCTCTGATCATTGACATTGTTTATACAATGCTATCCATGCACAGAGCACTTTACAAGAAAGGAAGGACAGGTCCCTGCCCCCAAGGGGCTTACTGTCTACAAACTGACACAAGGAAGACAACAAAGGAAGGGGTAAAGGGGGCAAGAATATGATATTACTTCAGCGACATGTATTTAAGCTTAGTTACAATGGGGGGCATGAGGACTAGCGGGGTTCTGCTAAAGGCTTCATAGAAAGGTAGGAGGGGTTTGAAGATAGGATGGCATCATGGGGACATTCTGGGAGGCTGCAAAGAGCAAAAGACCTTTGGGCAGCAGAGGGTGGCAGAGAGGGACAAGTGAAGATTACAGGCAGGAATGCATCAGGATATATGAATGAAGAGGGATAAGGGACCATGCGGATAGCTAAATAGGTAAGAAGTCTAGGAACCTAAGGAAGTGTATCATATGGCCAGCATTATAAGAGAGTTGAATGCTTTTTGACAACCAAGTGCTGGACTGAGGTGAGGGGAACAAAAATGAGGCAACGATGCTGAGAAAAGATTGCAGTGATTAAGATGCAAGACGACCAGGGCCTGAATCAGCTTTTGCCAAGATGTCAGAAAGCAAAGGACCAAGGGAAAGAGGGAGAGGGCGTTGTACCTTTTCAACAGGGTAGATGGTGGTGTTATCAATGAATACTGATAGTGTGAGGGGGTTGGGACAAACAATGAGAAGTTTGGTCTTGGATGTAATGAGTTTGAGACAACAATGGAACTACCAAAAAGAAATAACCAGTGAAGACTTGTACATGTGATATCAGATGAAAGAGGGAAATTCTAGGCTAGCGAAGCAGAACTGGGCATTAGCAGTGTATAGGTGGTACTTAAAGCCACTCTACAATGTGTGCAGAGGAAGAACAGGAACCACAACACAGAAGGAAACACCAAAACAGTGGCACACGTCCTCCTGTCTTGTACTCTCTACATAGACCTGAGGAACGAGATCATCACCACACTTGTACTAACCATCCCAGGGCGCTCAACCACTGCCACAATGTCCTTTCTTCTATCAGATCAAAATGAGCAGATAACACAGAAGGAAAGCAGGAGAACAGATTTCTTGTATGAAAATGCTGAAAGAGCAATTAGGCATGTAGGAAAAGAATACATGGAGGGCAGAATCATGGAAACTTAGGGCAAAAGGGGAGCCAAGCAAGAGAGAGTGATCAATTTGAAATGGAGAATAGAGGTCAAGGGAAATGAGGACTAAATAGAGACCTTTGAATTTGGTAGGGAGGAGGTGGTCAGTGATTTTGGTAGGTACAGTTGAAGAGGTGAGAAAATTTGCAGGAGAGAAAACTGAGATACTGGGAATACACAGCATACCCCAGTAGTCTGCAAATTGCAGGTAGATTAAAAATTGGACAAGAGGTTTTTTTTTTGAGACTAGTGGAAAGGATAGAATCCAAAGTAACACTGCGGGAACATTCTGTCAGCTTAAGGATTTCTGCTTGTGCAATTGAATTTTTTCTCCTCCCTGCCATGCACCCCTTAAATCTATTCTAGGGGTTTCCCAACCCCATAAAGCAGAATTGGAAGGGGATGGAGTGTGTGCAAGTGCGGGGGGAGAAGGGGACAAGTTCCACTGCACAAGCAGACAGGATAGGCTTGCTGAATACTACCCAGTGGCATGTTTAAATGCAGTAGTTTTGAAGGTGTGGTTCTTATTTCTTGGGAGGAGAGATGATAGCTGCACTGAATATGGCTGCTTCTTCAGGTTTGAACCACCACTTACTTAGGTTTAAGTTACACATTATTTACACAGCGGGTGGCACTGTGGGATGTGGGTGGCGCTGTGGTCTAAACCACTGAGCCTAGGGCTTGCTGATCATAAGGTCGGCGGTTCGAATCCCCACGATGGGGTAATCTCACATTGCTTGGTCCCTGCTCCTGCTAACCTAGCAGTTTGAAAGCATGTCAAAGTGAAAGTAGATAAAATAGGTACCGCTGCATCGGGAAGGTAAACGGCGTTTCCATGTGCTGCTCTGGTTCGCCAGAAGCGGCTTAGTCGTGCTGGCCACATGACCCAGAATCTGTCTGTGGACAAACGCCAGCTCCCTCGGCCTGTAAAGCGAGATGAACGCTGCAATCCCAGTGTCGTCTGCAACTGGACTTAACTGTCAGGGGTCCCTTTACCTTTACCCATGCCTAGTGGCATGAGGAAAAAAGAAGACTGGGTTCATAAACCTTTCATAGCGTAGAAAAGAGAATTTCAGGACATGAAGAGCAGTAAGTGTCCAAATGCTAGGGTGGCCAGTTGAAAAAGACAAAGCTCCCAAACCTTTAATAGCTATGGAAAAGAGGGATGTTAACAGCTGCAGCATATAATATAAGCAACACCAGCTGAAAGTCCTCCTTCTACTTAACTATTAAAGGGGCCCAGTCTTCTTTTTCAGCAGGTAACCCTTTCCAATGCTCTCTTCTGCATATCCATTAAGGATGCAGGGCCCTGACCTTCTTTGTTGAACTCAAGTATGAGGAACCTTTGGCTGTTCAGATGATGCTGAACTACAGCTCCCATCAGCCCCAGCAAGCATGGCCAATAGTTTCTCACATCTGGTCTAGATCACTTAGTATTGCCTAATTTATGGCACAATCTTAACCATGTCTACTCAGAAGTAAGCCCTGTTGAATTCCATGGGGCTTACTCCCAGGTAACTGAGGCTAGGACAGTGAGCCTTAGTCACTCAAACTATATGAGTGAACAATATTGTGCTTGGCATTATATGAAAACTGTCCCTGTTGTCATATCTTTGAAGATGGTTTCATGTTTGCAAGTAGTCACTCAATGTTAGAACCACACTGAATGAGAAAAGAACATTTGAGCTTGAACTTTCCCCGGTTTGGATTATTGTCATACGACCTCTGTGTCAATGTATGTATGTATGTGTACTTGGAAGCTCCACTAAATTTCCTTTCGGGTAAGTGTGCATTCAATTATGGATAAAACCACCTGATGCAAATAATGGCTGAAGTGTCCCAGTGTTTACCATCAGATGGCTAGGTAGATCAGATGGCTAGGTATGCATGCAAGAGAAGAATCTCAAGAATGTCTTTTTGGAATGCAATGGGATGAGCTCCCCTATTATGTATCAGTAGGGCTACAGGCTGGGAAAGTACTGAGCATACTAGAGCTGATGGGCTTTCATTGCATTGCCACCCGTGAGCAGAAATTGTACAGACAGGATGGCAGTGATGATCAATACAAAAGGCAGCTGCCGGATATAGGAGTGCAATACTGGATAGAAACTAATCGTACCAATTTGTCAAGTGGCTTCCGATATAGCTTTAACACAGCAGTTTGCAATCAGGACAATTAGCAGCAGCTAATACTTGATCTTTGTGTTGTGAAAAGTTCCCCCTGCTGGTTTCTGCAGAAATAGGTATAAGAGAACTCCAGGCTACAGTTTGCTCCCAGGGTTCCAGAGGTAAGTTACAAAGAGTGGCTGAAAAAAGACTACATGCATTGTTGTTTTGCTACTGCACCAGTGGGGTTTTGATCACAGAATTGCTGAGTTGGAAAGGACCCGAGGGTCATTTAGTCCAACATCCTGCAATGATGTTGATGCAAATAAAAATGCAAAGTGAATCACTTGGCTCACGGGATTGCTCCAGGGTGGTTGTGGTCTGCGTATGAAAAAGCTGGGGGATAGTATCCAAAGGGCAGAACAAGTATTTATGTAGGGCCCTGAAACTTTTCCCTGACCATGAGCAATCCTGCTTGATCCTCCTTTATATTGTAAGATTTAACCAATTATTATCTGCATGCTTTCAAGATAAAAGCTATTTTAACACCCAAATGCATGGAGAAAGTTAACACTAAAATTCTCAAGGTGTGGAATTCAGATAACCGATACTAGGGGTGTGCATCAGCTCTGTGTACTTCCCAAATTAATGAGGCAAATAGGGGTGATTTGGGTAAGGTTTCACATGCTTGAATCAGACTGACTGGAGACTCCTTAAAGTCCCAAGTTCCTCTGTAGAATTGAGTGCCCCCCATGCTGCTTTTCAAAATGAGTGCTGCATTCTTTCCCAGGGGAAAGATTCCGTATCCCCCAACGATCTCTCTGTGAGTTGGGAGGAGAAGCCTGTCTACTTGCATGGGTTCTTTGCTGGGTAACAGGCCCTTTGTACACCCCCACCCCACCCCGGAATGTATCTGCATACAATTTGGCAGACTTAATCAACCCTAGCAGGGCTCCTATATCTGCAAATTTCATCAAATTCTGTGAAATGAGAAAAAATTATAGCCATGTTTAGGTTTTCCATTACTGAATGTAGGAAAAGCAGAGCTTTGTTTTTAGTAGAATGAATTTGATTCCCCCCAAAATGAGTCAAGCTGGAAAGATGGAGTGACTCCAAAAAAGACTGGGCTGCTTCCCAAAGCTGAAGATACAAGTCAAAATCTTATGGTTGGTGCACACCTCTATTAAATGTCTTACTTGTGCAATGATAGCATAGGTGGGCAGAAGGGAGACCTCCCTGCATTTTAATAAGCAAGTTGCATCTGCTCCCTCCAGGGTTCGAAGAACCAGAACATGCTCTCACGGAGACGCTCCAGAGTTTTCCTCCTGGATACAGTTGACAGAGGAAGTGAGTTTGTGGAGACCCTGAAATTTGTTTATCCCAAGGCAGATGGTCTTCAGGAGAAAGACTTTGACTGGCTCTTTGATTGTCCTGAGACAGAACAGTTTCTTGAGTCTTTCTGCAACATAGTGGGGGAGGAGAATGTATCCAGTTCTACAGAACTGGAGGCCTATGAGAAACTGGTCATTTCCGGGAAGCCTGTTCTGGAAGGTGAAGCACTGGAACAGGTGTTGAAGACCTGCCGCCAAGCCTCTCAGCTCAGGTGTGCTATGCAGGAGAATGACACCTTGCCTCTCGAGACACTGGAACAAGAGGTGCAGGTGCTGAAGAGCCAATGCGCCTGTCGGGTAAAGCGCCGCACCAAGCTCCAAATTCGTCTAGCCAGCTTGAAGCGGGAGCTCTGTCATTCAGCCGAGAAGAAAGAAAAAGCAAGCCGGGAGCTGAAGAAGGCATACCTGCGGCTAGAGCCAGAGAACTTTCAGAGCAATGATGCTCTCAGCCAAGCCTGTAAGAAAGTAAAGGAGCTGATGCAATGGCACAGGAAGCCTGCAAGCAAGCGGCAGGAAGCCTCAATGGCAGCAGCGGACCTGGAACGTTGCCTCGAATTGGAAGAAAAAGTCACAAAGGCTTTATTGGGATTCTCACCAAAGGTCTTGCCAGATGTTGTCAGCGATGTGGAAGCTGATCAAACAGTTCTGGTGAAAAGGGGGCAGGGAGACTCTTGGGAAAAACTGAATACAGGGTCTATGGAAAGACGAGCTCAGAAAGTGCTGCTAGATAGTAAGAGTACAATCTGCAATGATGATTCTGAAGGTCACAAAAGGACACATGGCACGCTGAAAAGCCAAGTTCTCTCCAAGGGGCAGCTGGCCAATAAGAATGAGCCAGAGTTTACTTGTAAAGCTCTGCCGCAAGATACGGACCGAATGGAAAGTGAGAACTTCAGAACTGTTCAGGATGGTTGTCAAGGAGGGTTGAAGATGCGGGGAGAAGCTGCTGAAATGGAGAATGCCAAAGATGACAAGCTGAGCAGCTATCAGGAAGAACTAGAGCGCATGGCATTGGCTTACATGTGCAGTCAGGAAAAGGCACTTGTGACCTCTGCAAACATTAAAGGAATTTCATATACCTTGAAATGGGCAGGGAAGGCCCTCAAGGCTGCTAAGGAGAACAAGGTAGGTCACTAGCTTCCTGGCTTAGACAAACAGGGTTTAGTAAATGACAGTAAGCACCTGTAATACAATAGTCTCTGCAACACAGAAATGCATTGAGAGATACGAATAATAAAAGAGTGAGACTCTAATTCACCTGTTGCACTTGGTGAATGAGTTTGAACCACTAGACTTTTTTCACCTGTAGTGAATGCACTCTTTTTGTCACACAAGCCCCTGCTTGGCTCTGCATTAATCAGAGCTGCTGTTTGATTCTGTCCAGCTCTGACTGTATCCATCCACCAAGAGCCAACCCCTGTACATTAAAATTTTGTGGAAGTAGAGGGCATTCCTGAAGGCTGAAACTGGTAGGATTGGGATAAGGGACATGCTTCTGGAGAAGAGGAAATAAATGAGTGGTGGTGGTGGTGAAAGCAGTTTCTCTAGAGCAACAAAGAAATCCCTTGCTGGGGATGAATGAAAATAAAAGAAACATTAGGAAGTGGGGCAGGGCAGGAGAGGAAAGTAAAAGCAACATGCAGTTTTTCACTTAAAGTCTGTGCTGTATATCCAACATGTTCTCAACCATGAAGTCAAAAACTAATAGATTGGGGTGACAGCAAAAATCCCCTTGAAATGTTCATATTTAAGTGGCATCTTATTTATATGTAAGCTTAATAATAATAATAATAATAATAATAATAATAATAATAATTTTTATTTATACCCTGCCCTCCCCAGCCAAGGCCGGGTTCAGGGCGGCTAAAAAGCAATAATAAAAACAAGTTGAATGAATACAACTTAAAAACAAGATTAAAATATTATGTATTAACTATGCTGCAAACACAGACAAAAAGAATACTTCTGCCCCATGTTTTGAGTAAATTTTTACCTCCCACTTTATGGACTCTTGACTGCTAAGCTTTATAAAGAAAGCTGATATAATCACTAGGCTTAGAAAATCAGAACTTAACAGGTCCTCTGGACCAATCTAGTCCTAAGCTATTTGTATTGTGTTCTGCATTATTCTCAGTTTTCTGAGTTACTTTTAACAAGATACATGGGTTTAGATATAGGGAGAGTACCATGATGTCATTCCCAATAGTATTTTAGTTAGAGTCCCATGGGTTAGGAGAATACTTGCCAACAAAACTGGTGGTTTTTCTTGCAAAGTTCGTAGAGGCCTTCAAGAACTGCAGGGGGATGTGAAATTTAATGTCCTTCTCTTCTACAGGTGGAGGAAGAGAAAGGAGAACTGTATCTTCGTAGAGCCACTTTCCAGGAGCAGTTGTGTATCCTCCAAAGGGAGGTTAGACAGGCAAAAACCAAAAAACTTGTCCCTTTGCTACAGACCAGTGCCAGCCTCCTTCGTTTGCCTGTAGTATGTGGGGAACTCACTTTGGAAACCAGGAAACTTGGTCATCTTGTATCAATGCAAGAACAAGCTGCTGGCCAAATGATGGTCCAGTGGAGCCATTTGGAGCTGCTGTGGCTCTTGCTGATGCATGAGCAGAAGAATCTGCAACAGATGAAGACCCAACTGGAGGGGATGGTGGCTACCTCGAACGAATCACATGCTAAATTACAGGAATGGCAAGCCTGCTTTGAGGATTCAAGGTTCTCCATTAAGCAATGCCCGCGGACTCTGATAGACCCCAGTGATCTCACCATGTTAAGGTAAAGATCAGAAGAGCTATGGCAGGGGAAAGGTATCAAATGGCTGCAAGTGTTAGAAACAAGGAAATACTTCCTTAGGGTGGAAATGGGGCTCATTAGAAAAGAAAAATAAGCTGGTATGTGACTAAAACGAAGCATAACCTATTGAAGTTAAAATATGCTAGGACCTTCTCGCCCATTTCTTTTATGCAGCACACTTGAATGAATGTTGGAAAAGAGCCATAGTCATGAATGCAGTACATTTAAACCACTTTGAGATGAATCAACAGATAAACTCCTAATTGTTAATTCAGCTAAACAACCACCAAGTCTGACTCGGGTTGAGTCTTTTAAATACTCAAAATTCTCTCACAGCAGCAGATCGACAAGAAACGAGATAGCATCCCAGCACAGTTCTATAGTCACTCTAG